>NC_051212.1:26576276-26823776 GCF_015220715.1 Pygocentrus nattereri
GGCGCATGACTGAGAATGATATGAGACACATTGATGTACGTCATTGCCTGATATGAGGGAAGCAATTAAGTGACTAATGAAGGCCATATCCATCCCCATCCAAGTGATTCAAAAACAAATTGCTTCACTATCTTCCCGTTTTTTTTTTTTGTTTGTTTTGATTTTGTTTTTTTGTTTTTTTACCCGATTTTCTCCCCAATTTGGTCGTTTCCAATTCTACCCACTACTTAGGACTTCCCCAATCACACGATACTACCAATGCTATGAGGTTGAAGGCTAGCACAGGCTTCCTCCGAGACCTGTGAAACCAACCACCGCTTCTTTTCGAACTACCGCTCACGCAACATCACAGGACAGCTGAATACGCTCAGAGGACAGCGCCAACCGCCAGATCTGTTATGTCAGCTAACAGACGCCTGTGCTGACTAGCATCGCGTTGATTGATGGGGGGAGAAGGGGGAGGGCCACCCTATCCACCCAGAGAGAGCGAGGCAAATTGTGCTCTCTTGGACTCCCGGCTACGGGTGGCTGTAGCATCACTAGGGATTGAACTCTCCTGATGGTAGGGCCAACACTTAGATGGTTGCACCACTCGGGAGCCATCTTCCCAGTTTTTGAGTCTGGACCAACTTCACATCAACAAACACCAAAACAAAAGTTTACATTTTAGAATATTATATTTTGTCTTACTTAGAAATAATTGTAATGACTAATGTACCCATTTTGACACCTAGAAGTCTTATTCTTAAGAAATAAGTTGGGTGGTTGGGCTTTGGCTTTAATTTAAACCTTTGGTTTGAACCTTAACCTCTGACCGCTTGCAGTCATGGTTATGCCCGATGGCAGGACATTCAGAATGACCCCCAGTTTGCCATTGTCAACGAGCCGTTTAAGTCACAAGCAAACAAGGGCAACTTCTTGGAGATGAAGAACAAGTTCCTGGCCAGGAGGTTTAAGGTAGACAGAAATAAAACTGGCCACTCTGGCCATCAAGCCAGTAAGTTTTGTGGCCAGTATTACCTAAAAAATGTTTATCACATTTGTATTTATAATTATCAAGCATGCTTCAGTACCAAAAACAGTCGAGTCTTGCTTTTTGCTCTCCTAGTCATTTTTTAAATCCCACTGACCCACTTGTATTTATCTAGCTTTGATCCTTGGGCATGGCTGGTTTGTTCTTGGGATCTCTGAAGATCGTAGTGCCATAACAGCACTCATTGTTGAAAGCTCTGGCTGTGCTTTACAACATTGTGCTTTCTAAAGTAGCTACTCTGGTAATGAATGAAGTTGTGGTGTTTTCTTGTCATGGGAATGGATGATATGCTCCACAGGACATCACATCTTGCTCAGAATCCAGCCATATGAAGTTCGTCTCTGAACTAATTTGTCTTTGATTGTGTGCACTACCGTTGGCATCTTAATAATCCTGACATTGGCTACAAAGAAATTTTCAGTTCTGGAAGGACGTTCTCACTTACGTCACATTAGCTATCACACGGTAACGTTAATGTTACAGTTTATGAATTCTGACAAAACCTTTTAATTTGTTGCAGTTAGTTCTGAGTCCAGCCAAGCAAGCTGTTTCACATGGCAGAGTGAAAAGTTGTTATTTTGTTATTAATTAAGTAATGGATTTTGTGAATATGGAAATAATTCAGTTGATCTGGTGTTTGGTTTAGGGAAAGCAATGCAAAATATGTCCAAAATATGTGCCTTGGGGGGCAGTGCCAACGCCTGTTTGAACAAACCCTGCAAGCTTGATTTATTAACCAATAAATTTGCATGTTGATGTTAAAATAATTGTCAGAAATGTACTGTCATATATACTGGCCTACTTGTGGTTACAGTGCGATTAATTAGCAGCACATGTGGTCATTATATATACTGCATTTTTACGGTTCAGTATGCTATTATATTAATAGATTTTTTTTGAATATCAGTGACTAATCTGAGACTTTTACTCCTCCTCATGTTAACATGTGATGAGAGGCACTCACATCTTGCTGACCCAAGCTCTTGTGCAAACAACATCCTCTCTTTTTCTTTTTCCGGTGTTTTGCTCTGTCACATGTTTCATATCCCAATTTCTACATCCTCATTCCTTTTTTCTTCCATGCCACTCTCTCTCTCTCTTTTGCTCTCCCTCTATATCATTTGTGAGGATATTGTTTCACCTCAAATCTTCCCGGTCAGTTTCATCTGGAAATATTACATTTATCATTTGGCTTCTAACCTCTCTGTTTCTCCTCTCTGTGTACAGATTGTTCTTTTCCTCTTTTTTTTTGTTTGTACACCCTGTAAATCTACACCTTTAAATCTCTATAATCTTCGCTCTATTCTGTTCATTCACCTTTTCCATGTCTTACTCTCTCTCTTTTTCTCAAACACAAAATAATTTCTCATACACTCTCAGCTTCTTTACTTTTTTCCTTCTCTCCAACACCTGCCCCTCTATCATGAATAGGACATGTTATTGTCATTTACTCTGTGTTTTTACTCACTTTGATCTTCCTCTGATCCTCTGTCTCTCTCTCATGCTCTCTGTCACTCTCTCTCATACTTCTCTGGCTCTTTAAGCTGTTAGAACAGGCATTGGTGATTGAGGAGCAGTTGCGCAGGGCGGCATACCTCAATATGACGCAGGACCCCACTCACCCTGCCATGGCCCTGAATGCTCGCTTCGCTGAGGTGGAGTGTCTGGCAGAGTCACACCAGCACCTCAGCAAAGAGTCACTTGCAGGCAACAAACCTGCTAATGCTGTCCTGCACAAGGGTGAGAATACCACATTCATGTGTTTGACATCTGTGCATTTTATGCATGTATCTGTTTAACATCTGTATATGCGTTAAACCTATCCAGATTTGAAGATCAGAATTTGCACAGATCCTCATAAAATGTGGGCTGGCCAAATGCTCCTACAACGTGTATATAAGTAAGGAGACATCATAAAACACTCTCTTTGCTGAGCATAAAAAGAACCAAAAAAAGAAATGCTGCTTCTGGAAGAGCTCCATATTTCACAATATCTCCAAGATATGGGAACACTCACAACCACAAAAGGCATTTTTAGCTAAAAATGCACTCTCTGGGAACCAGAATTCTGTTTGCTATGCTAATCTACAAAGACAGACATTTGGCTCTGATATAATTTGGCTCATCATGCAAAATGTTTCTTTGCAGTTATTTTTAATAACTGTTTGGTAATCAAAATGATCAATTTTAGCTAGCATGCGAGAGTTCAGACAGTGTTTTCAAAGTTGAACCAATATTGTTCACTGGAAATATTCCACCTAATGAAGCATATGATCCTTTATAATACAGTACACAAATGGACAAGTAGATGTTTCAGTCCAGTCCAGTGCTTTACAATAATGGTTCCCAACCTTTTGCCCTGTGTGTTAGCTTGATCAGATGCGTTAGAGCAAGTAAATCAATAAAACATGTCAGGCAAGGCTTCTCCAGGGCCAGGATAGGGTATCACTGCTTTAAAAATGGCAGTTTATTAGCAACTAGAGATGGTTTGAAATAACATTTTACTGAGTTCTGTCAGTGGATTGAAGGAACCCTTTAATAGTGAATTAATGAACTAATACTATAAGTTCATTCTGAATTTGCATCCTCTTTTACTCTTCTTGACAAAAATTATTTACTTAAAGGGCCCTTTGAAATAAAATAGTTTATTATAGTATAGGGATGCATCAATACCATTTTTTTTTTCAGACCGAGTATGAGCATATATTTGTTAGTATTCGCCAATATCCTGTCCAGTACCATACTGACTAACCTACTTAGAATTAAGTAGTTGTTAGTGTAAACGAGTGCAATGTACTTTAACATTATTAAACTCTGATATGCATCATGAGTTACCTTGGATTAAGTAGAGCTGCAGTGGAGAAGAGTGAGCAGAAAAGTACTTCTCTACAACGACTATGTGTACACAGCAGGTAAAAGAGGCCCAAATCCTATCTTTCCTCCTATGTGACAGAGATGTGCCATTTGTGTATCACTGTGAACAACAAAAAATGCATTGAATCTCACATTTTCAATTCCGATTTGAGACGCTTTCATATGTGGTACTGAAATCTGCTCCGTATCAGATCTGCGGCAGTGCGACTCAGTCTGAACAGCCAGATCGGAATTCATGCGACTTTTAAGAGAACAGTTTAAACAATCCGAGGACACGAACCAAAGAAGTGGCCGTGAGCAAATACCAGGCCCTTTTTACAGAGAACTCGAACATATCCTGGGTGATGAGCCCAGATGTCTACCATTAGAACTTAATAATTGCTCCTGAGATGCTGGCAAAACGGGTCACAGTGAAAAAGATGGTGTGAACAGGCAAACAAAAAAAATGGGATTCGGTGAGAAAATCAGGATTGGGCCACTTTTACCTGCTGTGTAGTTGTGAACACTGATCTGTCTTAACAACAGTCTCTGTAGCACAGCGCCAGCAGGAATCACATCTGAGGCTAATGCGTCTGAAGAGCTCACTTGTGGAATTTTACGTCTGAAGTATTTTTTTGGCTGGTTGAGCTGTAGCTGAATGTCCTCTGAAGTCTGACATGCATTGTGTGATTTAGGAAATCTTGTTCTTTGGTGACTCACACTGTACATCTAAATAAACTATCATTTACAGACAAAGCCTACAACTTAATACTCAGACTGTACGAATAACGCTCCGTCCGTGCTACATGAAACAAAACCTCTACGCACAGCTCTGTCTACAGGCCGTTTCAAGTAAAGCTATTCCATTCAAAATAACATGCAAACTAAACTTTTTATTGAATGTTAAAAGTGACCAGTGACTTTGTATCCAACCTTTACAGAGTCAGTAACACTTCTCTGTGTGAGCAGATCCTCATTCACTGCCAGCTTGAGTCATTTGTTCATTAATGTGACAGCTACACTCAGCTTACGTCAGTGGGTATCAGAATGTTGGTATTGGTGAATTTTTATGAGTACATGTAAATGAGGATGGTATCGGCCCAATACCTTATAGTGTCAGTATCAATGCGTACCTAATATAGAATGAAAACATTTTTAAGCTTCCAAGATATGCCACTCACTCCCCCAAAATGTTTTTTTCTCCCCTACTTAAGTCAAGGCTAATTACGCCCACTAGCTTGGTCTACTCCCATCACACAACCGTGCCAGGTTGGGAAGGTGAAGACTAGCACGTTGGACTGATCAACACATTTGGAAAAGAATGCTAATTACATATTCTGTTGTATCAGTTGTGTGATGGGATAGGGGAAAAGCCATCCTACCCACCTAGAGAGAGCAATGATAATCTCTTGGACTTTGTGACATGAATGGCTATGGCATCACCAGAGATCAAACGTGCTATTTCCCAGTGTTAGAACCAAAAGCAATTTAGCCCCACCCATGCCAGCCCATTCAGATTGAAGTTACAAAAAAGTGTTTCATCAAGGACTGCTTTTTGAATGAGACACAATACAAGGCAGCCAATCATTACAAAGCTCATGTGCATGTGTTAGTCTTAAAGCACAGTAACAAAAACAGGCAATTTATTTCTATGAGACATTGGAAAATGTAAATTTATACAATAATTGCATTTACTTTTGATAGATAATGTATACAGATATATTGGACAAGCCAAAAAATACTTAATATAAATACTTATAAAAATGAATGTTGAGTGTGGAACTTTTAAATATTATTCAAAAGATTTTTGCAGTTTCTGTTTGGTTCCAGTAACTGTAATATCAGTTCTGCAATTCCCAGTGATGTACATATGCATTATCTTACTGCAGGTGTACATCTGGTAAGCCCATTTTTGCAAAAATCAGCAATAGAAAGTTCCATTTTGAGTGAAGGCATGCTCTGGCAAACCAATATTTCTTACATTTTCTACTGACTAATGGAATTTCAGTGTTTCATATTTTATGACTGCCTTTCAGTATGTTTGTTTTGACCGTTGTTGTGATTTAACTGCAGTTCTTAACCAACTAGAGGAGCTACTTAGCGATATGAAGGCGGATGTGATGCGGCTTCCGGCCACCCTCTCCAGAGTCCCACCCATCGCAGCACGTCTGCAGATGTCTGAGAGGAGCATCCTCAGCAGATTGGCCAACAAGGGCAATGAGACTCACACACCACCGGTGAATGCACAAACAGACATAGCTTACAAACTTCCACAACACCCACACTATAGAAACCTAGGGCATAACCAGGTTAATCCATTGGCCAATAATATCAGCTGATACAGAGGTCCCCCAAATGTATCTGCATTGGCAAAAGTAGAACACTGATAATTAGTGGCTTTTTTATATTTTAACCTCTGATGTCTTTATAGAGGCCACTATACAGAAAATCAATCCTCACTTATTTTACATTCAGCAATACAGTCTGAACTGGTAAATCTGAACACAAACTACCACTGTAGTGGAAATGTAACCACATTTCCAAAAAAGTTGGGACGCTGTGCAGAATGTAAATAAAAATAGAATGCAGTTATATGCGAATCATGTAAACCATATTTTTAAAGGATTTTTTTGTTTGTTTTTTTAAATATATGGCTATTTTGAATTTGATGCCAGCAACACATTCCAAACAGTTGGGACGGGGGCACGTTTACCACTGTGTTTCCTCATTTCTTCTTTTAACAACACTCTGTAAGCGTTTGGGAACTGAGAAGACCAAGTGCTGTGGTTTTGAAACTAAAATGTTTTCCTGTTCTTGTTTGATGTAGGATTTTAGCTGCTCAAAATTCAGGGTCTCATTTGTCATATTTTTCATTTCATAATGCACCAAATATTATCAGGGGGTGACAGGTCCGGACTGCAGGCAGGCCTATTTGGCACCCGGACTCTTTTAATATGGAGACATGCTGCTGTAATACATGCAGAATGCAGTTTGACATTGTTGTGCTGAAATAATCAAGGCCTTCCCCAAAAAAGAAGTCTGGATGGCAGCATATGTTGCCAAAACATGTATATATTGTTCAGCACTAATGGTACCTACACCCATGTGCACATCACCCATGCCATGTGCACTCCTATACCATTATGAATACTGACTTTTGAACTGTAAACTGATAACAAGCTGAGTGGTCTTTAGCCCAGAGTACACAAGTGTCCGTGATTTCCAAAAAGATTTTAAAATTTTGATTCGTCGGACCACAGGACTTTTCTACTTCCCCTCAGTCCATTTTAAATGAGCTCAAGCCCAGGTGAGGTGGAAACTGAGAAACATATATGCCCATTTTGAAATAGCAAAGAACTTTTACTTTTCATTATATTATAATACCATTTCCCAGTTTCAAGAGATACATTATAATACAGTATAAATCTCTGTATGCAAGGGACATGGCCAAAAAAACAGTCTTTGCTGGCCATGATCTTTAGGCCTTCAGCCGGCAATGCTTTAAAAACAGTTCTTTGCTATATTACAGTAACATTTCTCAGTTTCAACATTTGATATGTTATATTTGTACTATTTTCATTTAAATATAGGGTTTAAATGATTTGCGCATCATTGCATTTTGTTTTTAATTTACATTTTGCATTACCTTATTTTACTTTACTTTTTGGAAATGGGGTTGTAATAAGAACATGTAAAATGCATCAAATCCAGACAGTTAACATGACAGTAACATGTAAAAATGGTTTAAAAAGTACTTTTTTACCATTTTTATTAATATTGGGTGATCTTACAAATTATGGGAATAATAAATTTACAGTGAGAAAATTTTTAACGTCAGTCAAGACCTAAAACACATCCCAGCACTTAGTGGACAAGACAGAGTGGGAATTTACATTTTGCAGATGATTTCTGTAGAACCTACTAAGATGTGGTCTTTCTCTTCTCCAGCCTATCCCTCCAGGACCTTATGCCACCCCTCAGAACTATGGCCCCCCATTCACACCAGCACCCCCGGGGGGCATGACTCTGGCTGGGGCGAACTATAGCCAGATGCCTCCGGGGTCATTCATATCAGGTGAGTGCTGCTGTTCCATTCATACAAAGGGCTTCTCCAAAACCATGATGAAAGATTCTCCAATGGTTTCACATGTTTAGTTGAATTGGCCAGGGCTAGAGTTCAGCGATGAGCATGAAGGCTTACTGTTGAAATTTAGAGATACAACTCTGGCTTGTGCATAATCCTACAGAAATTAATTACAGTCTCCTGTTCTTTTTCGAAGACACATTGTAACCCTAAAATTTGGTCAGTTATGAAACCATTAGTAAACTTTAATCATGAAAGCTTTGGGAAAGAGCTTTGCATGTGTAATGTAATTTCCTTTGTCGTACTTTGGCTGATTACTAGATGTTAGAAATGATGAAGAGAAGAAATGATGTTTGAATGTGAAGGCATGCAGGTTGGAGCATGTGGATTTGTTCAGTGAAAGCTGAGAAAGATTTGACACATTTGAAGGAATATTACTGATTCAAGTATTTAACTGTGGTTGTGCCTTAAGAGCTGTGGAGTGTTTTGGAAATTTGTGGCTTCCCACAGGTGGATCTTTTGGTTAGAAACTGTTCAGTATACGCATAAGTACAAAATAACCCATTAATTTTGAACAACAAAGAACCTTAAAAAAGCAGAAATGAATATTAAGGAACAAAATTATTGTATTATTGAACTCAATGCACAAAATTGCAAGGATATGCTGTCTATAATGATTTTTAGTTATTTTCATCATGATTTGTTTGTTTTGTTTTTTATGTTGTGGGAAATGCATATCCGTGGATCATTCTAAAGAGGTGGTTGCTCACTACTTAGCTCATTTGCTGAAATGCCCTTATACCTTATACTGATGTGACCTCTGATAGGCTCTACTGGCTAAATGCAGTGTGCAGTGTTGTTGATATGAAAATTCTAACATTTCAAATCAAGTGGTCTTTATTGTAATACGTCTATATACATTGGAACAAAATGGCATTATTAGGCTTCATGGTGTAACACAACAGCAGCACATTACACAGGACTGCATAGAGTGAAGATACACAGCAGTGTGAAACAAGTGCAGAATGTACAATAAATACACCACCCAAATGCACAGAACAATAAATACACATGACAGTAAGTACAAGACAGCTTCAATTTATATATATATATATATATATATATATATATATATATATGTGTGTGTGTGTGTGTGTGTGTGTGTGTGTGTGTGTGTGTGTGTGTGTGTGTGTGTGTTTTTTTTTCTTCAGTCACGTATGCATATTCTTTCACTGTATGGTGGTAGTGTTTGACTGAGCTGTTTGAGCATGGTACTTTTAGATGGCCGTCTGACAAAAAATCTTTTGTCTCTTGAATATCTTAAGTTTTAGTATCAATACTCATACAATACAATTTGTAAGTCGCTTTGGATAAAACGTCTGCTAAATGTAATGTAATGTAATACCAAGAAAGAAAAGTGTTCTTTTATCATCTGTAGTTATAAATGCTCTTGTACATTTGATACATTGGCAGGATGAAAACAGAAATATTGAGAAGTTTAAAGGCATATTATCTAGCCCCTTAGGAAGGTGATGTGTTCCAGGACACAGAATTATAGCGGTCATCAAAATAAGTATCTGGAGTGACCAACAGGGTGCGCAAATAGTTAAAAAATACCACTGAAATGTTCATCTTAATATAAGCATTTCTCTCAGAGTCTAAGTGAAAAAGAAGCATTTTTATGTACTTTTTATGCAAGCTTGCAAGTCTTTTTGTTTTTCTGTATATTTGCTAAACTATCAACCCATTATAATGAAGTTAGATGGACTTCGAATAACTGATATTTCTTTGTGTTGATTTTATCTCACTTAAAATTCTCCAACAGAAATATTGACATTAGTTAATGGTTTTGATGTTAAATCAACTTGGAAGACCAAAATCACAGTTACAGGTTCTAGCAGCAAGTAGGTTTAAAATGAAACATTAGTCCTGTAGGCCAGGAGCAACATAAGTAGACCCTCAACTTTCCATATCTATTCCATATAATAGCTCGGAATGTGTAAAACTAGAGTGGATCTCGAAAGGACGTGGAAAGTCTTTGAATTAGCTACATGTAAAAGGATGAGAATTCTGTAAACAAAAGCACATCATTTTCTCAGTTGTTATAAACCCTGGTGACATGAGCCAAATACTTCAGTTGTGCATTACTCTGCAAAATGTGAATCTTGTTACAGTTTTTACTGAAGCAATTGCATTTAAACTTGAAAATGCCTCTGAAGAACTTTGAATAAATAATTCTCCCTTTTCCTCTGGTTTGAAAAAATCTACTTTTGCTCTTCCAGTAAACTGTGTTTATTGCTTCAAAATTAATTTCGCAACAGCATAAACAAGTGTAGGGTACACACAAAACAATCATGACCGACTGTGTGTGTATTTCTGTTTGTTCTAAAACGTGACCAGGGTACTTTCACCCTAAAGGAGCTCAAGTGTTCTTGTGCACTGTTGATTGAGTATTTCTATACCCGTCATTCAGCCAAGCCGTCTGTGGGAGACATAGTAGCCCCGTTTTTTGGTGCAATGGAGCTTTTTCTGAAAATGTCATTACGCTGATCCACTGCCCTAGCCGTGCCAAGAATCGCTGAGCTGAGGGAACATTTTTTCTCCTTGGGCCAGGGATATTTTTAAGAGAGGAGAGTAAAAAAAAAAGAAAAAGCAACACGGGAGAAAATGTGCTGGTTTTCTTAACGGTGAGCACACAAAGGCAGATGGGGCTCTGTGCTGAGGCCGCATGCACTGACCTCTGACTGGGCTGAAAATACACTACACATGAGGCCAGTCTGAGCGTTTTGGTCCCCGATTGAGACAACTGTGGCGACCCCTATATAAACTTAGCAAAGGAGGGAGACTGAAAACAGCACACCAGACTAAACAAAAAAGACAAAAGAAATGAGAGACGGTGGAGGGAAAAAAGGGAGAGATAGGGTGATAGAGAGAGTTGGGGAGAGAGATAAGAGGAGAGATGGAGAGAGTGAGAGACATATGGAGAGTGAACTCTTTAACCCACGCCATGTTTAGAAATTTTAGGCCCTGTTTTTCCTCAGTCAGATTTTTCTAAAAGTGGTTAAGGATATAGAAGAACAAATGATTTTTGTTTTTCATATCTTTAGTCACTGACACTTAAACTCAAACGTTTTTGGGAGTCATGAACTGTACAGAGCAAATGATTTTAGGAGTGTTTGTCTTTGAAGTAAAATGGGCGATAAGCCTTATGTTTTCTTTTTAAATGCAACATGTCAGCATTTCTACTGAAAAGACTTTTTTTTCTTCTTTGAAAAAAATACTCCCATCTCTGCATAGTTCTTTATAAAAGTTAATTGCGGCATTATTATCACAGCCTAAGGACATCTAATAGAGCACTGGGGATTGCGATTTCCAAGGACTGAGATGACAATTGGACAATTGGGAATGAAAATTTTGTGGAAATGAGGATCCCATGATTCGTGTTCTTTTCAACAACCCATTTTTTCTTTCTTTCTTTCTTTCTTTTTTTTTTTGATTGGCCTCGCGCCTCCCTCTTGCCTTGAGTCTGCTGATGATTTGTCTGTGAATATTTTGAGGACTGATACTGTTCCACTCGTTCTGATCTGATCTGATCTTGCTGCTGCTGCTAGCCCGCTCGCTGCCCCTCCAGTGTCTACAGTTTGCCACCTTTCTGCCCCCACAGAAGCCCTGCCCTGCCTGAAGACCAAGGAACACGACGTCCTGCAGCGCCAGCGTGTGGTGGACCTGTGGAAGGACGGCAAATCGGAAGGGTCAATCGGGCAAGAGCTGCGCATGCCAAAATCCACCGTGCACAGCATCATCGTCAAATACCGCCTCAGCAACACAGTGGAGAACTTGCCGCGCAACGGCCGGCCCAAAAAGCCATGACTGACCATGAGCCATGGAGAAAAGCATAGAGAGAGGGCGGGTGAGGGAAACTGGACGGGAGAAAATAAATAGAGGGGATCAAGAGAGAAAGAGAAAATATGAGGAAGGGAAGCAGTAATAGAAGGTCAGCTCTATGTTTGGTGGGGGGCTATATAACTGATAAATGGAGAGGGAGAAGTGGAAAGAGGGGCGCAGAAGAGGGGCTGTCAAAAAGCATTTCACTAGATTGAAAAAGGCAGAAAGAAAAAGGGGTTGGAGCAGAGAGCCACTTAAAATACACACGACCTCCCTCACTGCCAAAGCAAGGATGATGAAGACATCAGGAATAATATGAACAGGCATTGAGGTGGACAGACAGACAGAAAGAGCAAATGAGATGAGCGAGTGAATAAAGGGAGGTGAGCAAGAGTGACATAAGAGGAAATCGCCCGACCACTCCAGTGAAAAACGAGAGCTGTGTGGACTGTGCCAGAGAGACAGCCTGCAAAAAGCACCCCTCTCTCTCACTCCCTCTGCCCCCCTCTTTCTTTCATCTCTCGCTCCGAGAGAAGCCCCAGTGGATTCATCTTTCACTTGGCAAGAGAAATGAGTGCACATGTCTAAGTACCCAGGACCTTTACTCCCTAATTCCTGTGGAAATGTCTCTCCCCCTTTCTCTCTCTTTCTCTCTTTCTGTTTCTCTCTCTCTCTCTCTCTCTCTCTCTCTCTCTCTCTCTCTCTCTCTCTCTCTCTGAACCCTTTGCCCCCCCCTCTTCGCTCACACACAGAGGGAGTACTGCAACCTTTCACAGTGTCAAAACGAAGGAATTCCAAGGACAGATTGCGAGTTTGTTTTGTTTCCTCAACATTTCCCATCCCAATCAGAGGCTTTGGGAATCACTATTTGATTCACTACGCTCGAGATGGACAGTCATGGATTTTTTTGCACTTAAACATTACGTAGTGTAATTGCAATGTTTTATCACTCCATATCATTATGGCTTCTTTACCTGAAAAAAAAAGAACTCTGCTGAAACCTGGACAGCAGCAAGAGGCAACATTTTGGACTTTTTTTTCTGCGTCTTGTGGATGCAAAAACGAATCTGTATGTTTAATACTGTATGGCACAATATCTAATTTGAGCTGACTGAGATATTAAAAGGTGTGTTGGTTGAACATAGTTAGCCTCAGGATAAGGCAGGAAATCTAACACTGGGAAAGCAAGTGTAAATTGCTCTAGAATATACCCAGCTGTGAGTGCTCACCTTAAACTGGCTTGCTTCGATTTCATCGTTGCCCAGGATCTTAATCATGAGGTTGATTTTGTGCTGCAGAACCTGATACTGGCGCTGTTTTGTTCAGCTATATTTGGAGTAGGTGTATCGGCGGGTGTCATTTGCCCTTAAATGTAATTAGAATTATTAGTCCGATATTGGAATTGCAGTTTAAACCAATAATTTTAACCGATAATTTAGTGCACCATTTTTACTTGTGCGTGTACTGATTAATGTGTAGATACAGTAGGCAATTCCACTCTTTACAAATGAAATGATGAGTACAATTCCATGAAATAGCATAATGGAGGAGACCATCGCCCCACACATAGAAGAATGGTGGTTTGATTCCTAGCAGGAATGCCATTGCTTATTATGGTGTTCTTGGGCAAGATTCCTAATTTACAGTCACCGGCCATTGGGAATAGTTCTGGACAAGAACATCTGCTAAGTAATGTAAAAGGCTTACATAAAATAATGTCAGAGTTTGTAGTTGCAGATGCATGTCTGATTTAGCTGTCATGTAAGCTATGCAGCTATGATTATGTAAGATTTGTTAAAAAGAAACTGTAGAGTTGTAACCTGTGTTATGCTCACTTTATATATTGGTGGTATTGTGAATATGACTTATGCTGTTGCTTGATATATGCTTGATTATTGATATCGGTATCAGATTCAGCAAAGTGTGAATTATCGGTTGACATTATTGGCCCAGAAATTCCATATTGCTGCGTCCCTAATTTGGAGTTACAACAAGCTAATGCCAGGTCAGTCCAAATGGGCAATGCTAAATTCCTTTGCAGAGCTGGAGCCAGATCAGCTCCCCAGTGAGACCCTTATACAGTGCAGAACTGTAATGGGAGTGTTCTCAGTGCTCCCAAAGGCACAGATATGCTTTATTTTTGAGTATTTGTGTGTGTACACTGTCACAAGTTCTTGCCTACATTCTTTAGTACATGCTGTACAATTGTGGCTCTGAGTTATGCATAAATGGAGATTGGAGGCTATTTTTGTGTGTGTAGGTGTGTGTTTGTGTGTGCACTCAAGCACATCATGAACTAAAGACTTGACACTGATGCTCTATGTGTGGGTTGGTTCTCATTGCCTCTAGGTGAGTGATTAATTGTACAAGCGAAGTGGTTGTTTAGACAGGCTGGGGTCAGGGAGGCCTTCTGCCAACTGAATGTTTTTCTAGGTTACTGAGCGAGTGAGAGTTAGAGAGAGTGAGTGAAGGCAGTTATGCAGGAGCAAACCTGTGCAGTGAGGCAGTGAATTAAAGTATTTGATTCCTCTGGATCAAGTTTGCTGAGAAAGTGAGTGAGAGAGAGAGAGAGAGAAAGAGAGAGAGAGAGCAGATGGCTGCTTCAGATCTGACTATGTGATATGAGTTATTTTCTTTGGCTTGTGTGTAGAACATCACTTTCAAGGATCCAAGAAGTCACAAGATGGGGTTTTTAGTTGTCGTCTTCCTTGTTATTATAGGGAACTTGTCTGATCCAGTCCTCTCCTTGCCTCTTTGCCCATTAAAGAAGAGTAAGCAGGGGGGGGTTTCTGTCATTTCATTGTATGTGTTTATGAAATGGTCTGAATCAGATATGAAGTTTTCCCTTTCTTTTCTCTTTTTAGTTTTTACTTTGTGGATAAGGATGTTAATTTTAAAGCACTTTGCACAAGTTACAACATTTAAATACTTTAAACATAGTCACACTTCAAATTATCAAGGCAATACTTTATTTGAACTTCTTTGTTTAATTGAATATGTTTTTCTTATGGTGCTCTCTAGTTAGTCTAATTTTGTAATGCACAGTGTAAGAAATATGCAGTATGATACCAGAGCTAATCAAAGGTCAGCAGATACTGCTGTCACTCAAAGCCAAGCTCCCTAGCCCTTATGTTGATAGGAACGTTAAACTCATAAAGTATGTTTAGTATGTGTTGAAATTGTGCGTTGCAGCATATATAGACAGCGTGAATGAAAAAGAGAAATAAGAAAAAAGTGTTTGCACCTTTTGGGTCTGATTTGCTAAAGCGATTAACATACGCAGGACAAAGTAAGGTAGTCTGCAGTTTTTAGGTTTTGTTTGTAATCCAGTCATTGATCGTGTCTCTGGAACTGCTTAATGAAAAGATTTTCTGCATGAAATCTTTTGATAAATAAGGTCTTTCCTATATTAGAACAGCAACAATAAGGATCCATTCATTATTGTCCTATTTTACCATGACTAGTTTGAATGTAGATTGATTTGAACTGTTAAGGGACTTTTTGTGAGTCATTTTTACAAACCAAAGGTATTGAATGTTATGATCTCATTAGAGAATAGAATAGAATAGAATAGAATAGAATAGAATAGAATAGAATAGAATAGAATAGACGCCCACCAGTAACCAACCACCAGAGTAATAGTCACTTAATGTTCACTGTTGGTCCTTGTTCAAATATGAAACTTTCTAGATTTTTTTCTGTCTTCTAAGATGTAACTGTAAGAACAGTGGGCATGTGCTGACAGGTTGCAGTATGACATGATTCAGGAGTCTCAAGGACGATAGACACACTTTGTGTAGTAGTTTATTGTGTAATGGGGGCATGATCTGTATAAGCAATCCACTGACCCTCTACTACCCCTAGACAGTATATGATTTTTATATTATTTTCATGAAATGTCATATCCTGAATGTACAGAAGACTTCACATTAAAATATGACCACCACTGCACTGTGTTCTGTTTGTGATAGAACATCTAATAATTAACAATTGTGGATATTTTCTGCTCAGCCATTCAAGTGCTAGGTAAAGGAAAAAGAAAAGAATCAGGCTGGAATAATAAAAGAAGAACAGGAAAGAGGAGGGACAGCTAAAAGCAAGTAAAATGCAAAAGGAAGAGAAATAAAACAGTAGAAACAAAGGCAAAGGGGAGACAAAGTGAATGAAGCGGAAGAAAGAAAAGGTACTGAAGGAGAGGGGGAGAAAACAGAAAAAGGATAAGCAAAGTAATGAAAAAAGAGGTGAATAAAAGGTGAGTGAGGGAAAAAAAACAAGGGCTTAGAGTAAGTAGGAAGGTTGAGTAAGCACAATGAAAACCTTCAGCTTAACCCTTAGAAGTCAAGTTTTAACTTTTATTATGTTATACTATTACACATTGAATTACATGCAAATTCCCATTATATTCCTTTTTCTACTTTAATGTCAAAAACTTACAAGCACAAATGTGGTGTTGATTGATAGTTTAGAAGCTAAATTTCTAATAGAATTGCCATGCCTATTTAAATAAGAACGGAGAGAAAAATAACATTAAAACCATGCTTTTCTTAGTGTGGAGGATGACTGCAAATTTCAAAGGTTTAACCTTGTCAGACTAAACTGCTTCCTAGCATCTATTCAGTAAAAACAATAGTAAACCTTCAGATTTATTTAAATTTGCCACTGAAGGAAGTGCAGCTGTCTGTGTCCACACTGCATATGGAAAATCAATAAACTACTTCTGATGTTCCTTATATTCCTATTAGTGTGTTTGCTTGTTCAGAAATGAAGTTTGCATAACAGTTGTTTACTTTGTTCATGTTTTTTGCATCGAATAAGTGCAAGAACTGTGCTGAGAAGTCATGTTTTTAATGGAGAAGAGCAGACTACACAGCAGAAATAGTCATGTTTTTACAGCCATAAAGAGTTGTTTTCTTATCTAACTGTAGAATAAAAGCTGCTAAATCTGATCTGTGTTTGTGTTTGTGTTCCCTGCAGTGCTGAACGGGCCTCCCATGTCAGTTAAGAAAGAGAGAGAGGCAGAGCTTCTGATGGGAAGGAGGGAACAACGCACCGGAGAAGTGATCTGCATCGACGATTAAGGCCATCCTTACTTACACACACAAAATCGCACCCACACACACACATTTGCACACATTCTTACACAAATCGAAGCCCTTTTCTCCAGTCAGCTCATTACAGTAATGGGGAATATGCAGTGAATTGTACTGGGAGATAATTGGCAGAAGTGAACAACAAATGAAAAAAAAAAATCTTTCCCTAAAACACTTCACATGCTTGTGTATGCGCCTTTAACTGGCAAACTCTCTAGTTACTATAATGGCAGCACTTTGATGAAACCCAGTGGTAAAGTCTAAGTAAACACAATGAGACATTTTTCACACAGTCTCACAACTCTAATACACTCCTTGTTGTAGACCTGCTCTCTCGCTGCCTCTATCCATGTCAGAATCTGCCTCAAACCAACTGCTCACAGTCTGATAACTTAAAGCAATCTGCGAATACACACAAACCACACATATACACACAACCCCAGAACCTCACTAGCACCCTGCCTCCCCACCCACCCCGACTCAGAGATGAAGCTGCATGTGAGTTTAAAAGCATTTGCCAGGCTTCATATTAGCACAGCCCCCTCTCATTTCAGCAGCATGCTTGTCACGTTCTGTGCTTCAACAGAAGGATCCATCCATGCATCAAGCTGTGCCTATCGTTCCATAGTGCAGTCTCAGAAAAATATCCACAAGTCTGTCGTCACAACTCATTTAACTTTATGTCGCAAAAAAGACTGACAGGTTTTTTTCGTTGTTTTTTTATTGCTGCAGTACTAGTAGCTATGGACCATGCTTTGTTAACTATCTTAACAGAGAGCATGTGGCTGGAGGATATCGCAGTTCAGTACATTAACAGTCATGGCAGAGAACAGTGTTGACTAGTAAAAGCTGACTTCTGTAAATCGCAGCTCTTGCTATTGTAACTACCCCTCCTAACAGTTCAGTTTTCGTTCAATGGCCTGAAATGGTTAAGAAAGAAAATGCAGTATTGATTGTGGTGTCACAGTTGGATAGAAAGGTGTTTTTGGCATTTATCTTCGTCTCGGAAAAAACAAAACAAAAAAAATACAGGCAGCGATCTGAATTTAGATTATTGGCACATAGGTTTGTCGCATTCAGAGGTTATGGGCTCAGCCTGGAAGGGTCTTTAAACGAAACCTCTGAAAGTTATTTATCTCTGTCAAGTTCATGATGGTTATTATATACTATATAGGACTATATCAACAGTCCTGTGCTTCTTCTAATTCCCATCTACCCCTAACCCTCATCACTCTACTCTCCCCTCCTTTCATTGAGACAAAAAAGTCACCCACTTCCTTCTGTCTCAGCACTCCTTTCCTCTTTGTATTTTTTTTCATATTTCTACTTCTCCTTTTTACAAAGTCTCTGAATTGTTTGCATATTTAAACTTGGTTCATTGTGTTTTTTCTGTGTTTTTAATCCTCGTTATAGCAACTATAATTATTGTTGACGTTGCTGTTGATGTCGTCCTTGATGTTATAATTGCGAAGCTTTTACCAAATGAAAATAAGAAAAAAAAAACATTGAAAAGATAATTCTTTGTAAGTTTGGTCCATGATGTTTCTCTATATACGGCATATTGTAATGATAGCCAACGAAGAGGTTGAACGAACTTCGGAATGATTAACATCTTTCTAGCTTGCAATCTACAGTAGATTTGGGGCTTGCAAATAAATGACCTATACGAAGTGGATCACTTATGTAACCCTGAAATGCATTGACAATATAATGTATACGTCTGTTATATCTTAAATCCGAACGCAAATTCCTCCATCAGCTCTGGCACGTCTCAGAGTTGAAACCTTTGGCTTCTGAAATGCACAGTATTATAATATAAGCGCCTTAATTAATGGTAAAAACAACTGTAAAGAGTCACACAGAGTTTGTAAACTCTGTACCTGCTTGTTCTTATACTGTCTTTAGCTAGGCCTCAACTCAAAGTGATAGTTAATGAGTTGAAAAGTTAATTTATTTGCTCCACTCCCTGGCATACCTCCTGCATAAGACTGAGAAAAATACATTTCAGTGCTTGACAGTAATTGGGAGAGTTTAAGTGTTTTATCAAGCACTTTTTGTCCACTCTATATTTCTGTTTTCCATTTGTTTTATTAGTTTTGTTTTTCTTTTTTCAACAGTTTTGTGTTTTTTTTTTTCTCTCATTTATCGATAAGTGTCACTGTGTAACTTGTGGTTCCAAACCAGTTCCAAAATCAGTGGCTATGTTGTGATTTGACTCCAGGTGGACAACGAACGGAACATGTTAATAATACATCTTTCTTTTCATTTTGTTTTGTTTGTAATAAAGATTCAAATGAAAACATTATGGAAAACTGTGTTGGTTATCAGCAGAAAATGGCTGCATGAGGTCTTCCTCTTGAACGGTGGGCTTTAGTCTTGTAGAGGTTTGCTGCAATACTAAAGCAAAGCAGGCTGTGCCTTTTGTTATCGCTGTTTCTGGTTGTGTGAACCCACAAACTGATGAGTTATCCCAATCCCCACGAATGACACTGTTAAACCTTGGATGAGTCAGGGATGGGATTGTTCACATTCAGCCAAACCCTGCAGTTTTCAAAAGCTCATCTTGAAACAGGTTCTGGTGGCATTTAAACTCAGACATTTGGCATCTCATAACCCTATTTATTGGGTGAATATGATTGTCAGGTTTAAACAGTTGAGCATATCACCCATCACCTCTCTCTCACACGCTTCTCACTTTTGCCATTACGAAATCTCTGGCACTGATTTAATATCGGCTTTATGTAACAGAGCAACCTAACCAACCAGTTTTTAAGACCATTTTTTAAAATCATTTATATTGTCATGGTCAACCATTTAAGGTCAAATAAACTGAAAAAAAAAGAAAAAAGTATAGAGATATTGGTTTAGAGTTGAAGGGGAGAGCCGTGAAATTTTAACCTGGCTTTGGACTCGCCCTAGTCGATCATTTATACCCACACATGCAGCCATTCCACACTTTACCTCAACCCAGACGAGTTTATCTTGGATGTCATTTCTGAAAAGCATAAACCCCTGCAGCAAGCCAACTGTGGATTGTGTGCAAGGAGCAACCAAAAACGTGGAAAAAAAGTTGACGGTAGAAAAAAGGGGGAAAGACTGGAAGGGGAGACAAACAAGCACATGTTTTTCCTCCAAGGTTTTCAACTATTCGGTTGAGATAATGATACAGGAAGTGAGAGCTGGAAGCATGGGGAAATGGAGAGGGGCTTTAGGGGGAAACAAGGAGTGCTGGGGGGCAGGATATACAAAAGGGAAGCAGAGGAATGATTAGGAAATCCAATCGCAACAAAGTGTGTTTACAATGGCAAAGTTTCCATTTCAGATTTAATTAACAGAAATGGTAATATTTGTGGAAGCCTTACGGCCAAGAGACGTTGATATATTTTTGGTCACAATGAAACACTAGCTGTTTCATGCATCACTAATCAGTAAGATTAAATGCAATAAAGACAGTATACAAATCTGTAACTTTACCTTTAAAAAAACTCTTACAAAACATTGCATTGTATTAAAAAACAAAGGCATATTATGACTTCATCAGAAGATTCATCTACATCAATGAACTCAGGAACTGAAGTATGTAATCAGCCACCAACTTGTACTGTATTTTCACAATCTAAAGTCAGAAATGCTTACAGTACAGCATATTAAGACACTTAAAGCAAAATGTCAAACTTAAGATGCATTGACTGTGAAGGTCAGTATAAAGGACAGAATATTATTTGGTGCATATTTGGTTAATTAGAGTCCTCATCACAAGCCAAAACTAATTCAAAAAGCAAGGCATATATGGTTCAGGACAAAGTTTTTGTACAGCCAAGCAATCAGTGGCGAAAACTACCATGTCCAGTGGTCCCTCTGTCATTACTGATCTTTTTGTTCAGTCTGGCTGCCACACTCTGAGGCAGCCTTGTTCCGGGAGCATGTCTCTTGCATGCTACAATTGTAAGCACAGTTGTTTTTTTTTTTTTTCTTGCATTTAACAAGGCATCTTATGCCCAGACCAAAAAGTCCAAAATAGATCCACTGTAAAATGGTCCAACAGTTCAGATCTCTGAGTGTTTCCTCAAACTGAATGTTTCTTTATTTATGCCACCATTGAATGTACAGTCATCATTTAAACCACTGACAGGTGCCTCTGGAAACATCCTTTTCTCAGTCCTGGCCAACGAGGTGCAATCAAGGGCCGAGCCATTGGGTTCAAACAGTCAAATGCAGGTTTAATAAAAGAAACAATAATGGTCCTTGGAGCCAGTGACCAGCGACTGTTGTAACCCTCCAAAAAATGTAGTCATCAAGGCTGAATTGTCCTTTAGTTAACCTTGAAGAGGCCGAAGTAATGTTTGCCTGAAACCTGCAGAGTGAAGGAGCTTCCAGTCACAGCCTTCAGCTCAGCCCCCTTGTCTAGGAGCAACAGGCCAGAAACCTGGCAGGGCTTCAGGAAGTGGAACTGGTGCGAGCCGGCTGCTGGAGTGGTGCCGTATCCCTCCACGCATTGCAGCGAAGGGCCTTTAGGGACAGACACTTCCAGCTTCACATACTGACTCTGATTCTCATTGAAGTGCACCTGAAGGAGAAAGGAAAAGGAAGGCGAGAGAGTTGGAGAGAGAGCAACATGGGAGGCAGACCAAAAAGAGAAAATGCACGAAACGTAGGCAGTCAGCCAAGATATGTTTGGCGTCCAAAGTTTTCTGCTCAAGTTTTGCACTGGAGCTAGTCTATATCACCTAAAACGATTGTGCATGACAGACTAATGTTACGTTTTAACTACATTAGCCTAGTAGCTCCAGTGCAAAATTTAAAAAGCAAACTTTGGACACTAATCTTGACTACAATTGGAGTAACTGTAAATTTTATTTATCACTGAAATATTTAAAAATAACAGTCCCAGGAAGTTCAGTGCCACAGAAGAACTTTCCCTGAATAGTTCTTTTAAAATCTCAGTTGAAATGACTAGACAGAAAGGTTCTTTAAGGGAATCTAAAGCGGTTGTTCTACAGCATTGCTTTAAAAAACCCTACTGGCATCTTTATATTTAACAGTGCTGTTAGCCGCATGATCTCTAAGGACCGGTCAGCGGGTCCAAATTTTCATTCCTCATTCTCATAACTGTGAATTTGATATTATGCAGATGGTTCAAAGGGTTAAAGTTTCAATAGCTTCTTCTGTGCATACAGAATGTTGGTAAAAGTATGAAACAACTAGGTTCACTCCACTTACTTGACAGTATAGGAAGTAGACACCCCTCCGCACCACTTTGAAAGTGCCAGTGTCTGCGTTATAATGCACTGCTTGGGTCATATTCAGCTGCTGTTCAGTCCAACCCTTAATGATTCCTTCACTCCCCACTGTAACACACCCAAACTCACTCATTTGTACTGAACTTGTTCACATGATGTGGTACTACTGCAAATTACTTTTTATCATACTTACCTTTTTGGAGGGAATCTTTGGTTACTGTTGAAAACAAGATAGACTTAAGTACTTTTTGGAAAAGTAGTAATGTTAGTAATGTTCTATTCTTACATAAAAATAAAGTACTATTTAATATACTTACTCTCAAAGTGAGAGGCCACTTTCTTTCCATTTCCATATTTTCCTCTGCCTGCTCCCACTTGAAACAGGAAGGAAAAAAGGAGAGATATTTTGGAATAAATAATAAATGCTGGAATGAATTCTGCTAGAGAAATAGTAAGTTGTCTATTCCCTTTACCTTACATGTCGTAGCAGCTGTGCAGATGCAAACATCATGAATTAATCTAGAATCATTTATCGACCAGCTGAGACCCTGATCGTCTGTCCAGATGGTCAAATATTTCCTTTCCTTTCCTCTTTTCTACACCTTTGAGCCATTGTTTTCAGCCAGCACACAGCCATGCACAGTATTTTTTATTTTCACCCGACCAGATGGTTCCAGTCAACAAATTAAGGATAAAAAAAAAAATAGTGGCGAGACGGAAAAAAATGGAAAACAAATGAAGAGAGAAGCTGCTAGAAGAGGGGGTCTATGGCTCTTTTGTGACCCTGAAGGGGCTGCAAAGATTCCGCCTGTGAAACGGGAGAGAGCAACGGCCGTGGCTACTATTCAAGCAACTGCAATAAATTAAACAATCCACCTTGAAAAATGGGCGAAGAGAGATTTTTCTCGGCCCTCTCCAGTGGTTCTGTTTTTTTCTCCTGTGTCTGGGCTTATGGGAGCTGCCTGAACTCCCAATAGTCCATCAAAATGTGCAGCGAACGATCTGATACAACTCAGACCACAAACCGTAAACATCAAAGGGAGCCCCGAGAAGCAGTTCATGCGAATGTTATTGCTGGCGCACTGGGTGAACTCACAGCCCTTCACTGTCCCCAAAGGATGCTATTTATAGGCAGGAGAACAATGATGCTTCGAGGAATGATTGTGGATAAGCATGTTGGCTCCAATTTCAAATAGCTGTCAGGTGTCACTTGAAGCCCTTCAGCTGTTCATTAGGCTCTAACAGTCCATCTGTTATACAATAATGTTTATTTGGTCAGTCTTTTTGGCCACTATTACTGCACGTCTGTTTTCCAATGTTAGCACAACATGTACATTCTGTACTCGGGCAACCAGGCCAGATGTGTTATCGGATAATTACAACAGCTATCAAAGGCCATTCGTAATTACACAAAATAGCAAATTGAAGTTATTTCAGGCTTCAACGAAGGGGTCACTTAGTTTACAATGTCCCTGAAACCACCAAGCCTGTGCGGTCCTCATGCCAGTTGGTTTTGCTTGGTGTACGTCCATCCGGCTCAAAACCTGCAATTTCTCCTGTCAGTCAGAGAGCTGCCTACTGCTTCCTGTTGCAGCTTTTAGAAACATGTGCCCATTGGTTTACCCAAGCTGCCATGCTGTCCAAAGTTCCTTCATCTCTGTAAATATCACACGCAAAGGCTAAGGGCTGTCCTTTCTGGTTGCCTGAGATGGCAATCAGAGGCACCTTGGTTAAGACAAATATAGTCTTAAAAATTAAAGTTGCCAGAAAGAGTTCCTTAAAGCAAAAGCCTTTTCACATATGGTCCTTTAGAGAACTCAGTTGAAACCACTCAGTTTAGAGCAGTGGTTCTCAAACAAGTCTTCAGGGACCCCAAGCAGTCCATAATTTTTTTGCTTCATCCCTGTGTTGGCAGTTCAGATTGACCAAAAATGTGAACCATCTTCAGGTCCCTCAAGACATGTCTGAGAACCACTGCTTTAGGGAACAAAAAGTGGTTCTTCTATGGCATCGCTTCAAAGAACCTTCCTGATACTTTTATTTTTTCAAGAGTGGATTATGTTATGTAGCTTGGACCCTAAAAATGGCAGAGAAATCGATGTCTCCAGGTGGCATATTTAATGTCAGTGTTTCTTTGTCGTGAAACGTGAGGTCCACTGCTCGTGGCAGCTGTCATACTTTCATGGCATGTGGTCATTCATTTAACATTGCCATTACATTGTTGTCATTTATATATAAAACCAATGAGTACACTTAGCGGTTTAATGTCATTTAATCCCACAGTACCTTCTCTCCTCACTCGTGGGCCCTCTAGCAATTCTCTCTTCTCCAGGAAGAGCTGGACAATAGCCTTGCGCTGCATATTCACCTGGAAGAGAGAGAGAGTATGTGAGAAAGGGAGAGAGAGAGAGAGAGAGAGAGAGAGAGAGAGAGAGAGAGAGAGAGATGTAAATCTGTGGTATGTGGTTTGAGAGGGTTAGACAGATGAGTAAGTTCATATTAATCAATGTCTCTTGTGGCCACCCACAAACCAGCTGAGGCCTGTGAAATAATCAAACCCATAGACTTTTCTCCTCCAGACACAAACAAACAGCCCCCCAGAGTTTGGCACCCACTCTCTCACTCCTCTGTTAATAGGTCCCCCACTTTGCCTAAACCAAAACTCTTTGCCACATCTTATACATTCTTTATGCGTGCCACGCATTCCTGAAATGTTTCGACTCCCTCGCTGAGAAAGAGAGCAGAAACAATGAGGGAAAGAAAACGTTAGCAAAAATTAGTGGCAGCCAGGCGTCGTCAGCAGTTTGAGCAGACTTTGGGCAGACAGCCTTACAGCATGAAGAGATTACGCAACGCTCCTATGCAATATTCAGCAACAATGGATGGTAGCACTGCAAAACTGAGCAAAAGTGTAGAACAGAGGTGCACATCTGCATTGTTTGTTTGCTGGTTTGTTTATTTGTTTGTATGTGAGCTGTATGAAACATCAAAGAGTACCACGAGGTCAGCTGAAACCACAGCACAGCGCAAAACCAGAGTCATGTGTCGCCTGAGCGCGCTCGCTGATTCAGCATGTGTTTGCATGTGCGTGTGTGCGCGGACGCGTGAGCGCGTCCTCCACTTTGCTCTGTGCAGTTAACTCCGCTCTACCCGCGCGCCAGACTGGGACGGAGCTGACGGCGTTGCGCCTTTAAGCGCGCGCCCGACGAGCTGCACTCCGCTCACTCGCTCAGCAATAACTCCATAAGCCATAATTACAGCCGCGCGAAGCGACAGCCGCTGCTCCGAAACTGCGCGTCCGCTGGCCGCCGCGCGCCAAACAGCACAGTAACTTCCAGTAAACTGCGCTAAACACGGACCGCAGCTGGCAGCGCAGCCACTGGGCTTTGGCCCAGAGCGCGAAGTGAAATAAACCATCAGTCAGAGCGCACAGGCGCTTTGAGCCGTAAAAACGCCCCGCAGACCCCCAGCACTGCACAGCTGCCCCGCGGTCACCCCATTCAAAACTATAGTGTGTGTTTGCGCGTGTGTGCTTCTCCCAACACGAACCCCACTGACACACGAGGTTTAAAGAGATCGCAGCGGAAAGAGAACGAATTACAACGAACAACAACGATGAAAAATGAGGATAACAGCAGACAGCTCCAACACTAGAAAAGCGACTGGAGAGAGAGAGAGAGAGAGAGAGAGAGAGAGAGAGAGAGGGAGAGGTTTGGAGGTTGAAGAGAGGATCCGGTTATTCTAAACCATCAGCTGACTCAGTAAGAAATTAGTGTTTGTTTCAGTTAACACAGACTTTCTCAGCAAAAGTAAATACTGCAGATGAGCTAAATAATAATAATAATTATAATAATAATAATAATAATTATTATTATTATTATTATTATTATTATGCAATTGTGGAATATTAAATAGACCATCGCTTTGTCTTTGAGTGCCAACTGTAATTTTCCCTGAATCACACACAATACCAACACTGGCCGCTAATACCCCACACAATGGTATACCTCACACACTGCACCACAATCCCAACGCTGTCCCATAATACCTCACACAATGGTATACCTCACACACTTCCCCACAATCCCAACACTCTCCCATAATACCCCACACAATGGTATACCTCACACACTGCACCACAATCCCAACGCTGTCCCATAATACCTCACACAATGGTATACCTCACACACTTCCCCACAATCCCAACACTCTCCCATAATACCCCACACAATGGTATACCTCACACACTGCACCACAATCCCAACGCTGTCCCATAATACCTCACACAATGGTATACCTCACACACTTCCCCACAATCCCAACACTCTCCCATAATACCCCACACAATGGTATACCTCACACACTGCACCACAATCCCAACGCTGTCCCATAATACCTCACACAATGGTATACCTCACACACTTCCCCACAATCCCAACACTCTCCCATAATACCTCACACAATGGTATACCTCACACACTTCCCCACAATCCCAACACTCTCCCATAATACCCCACACAATGGTATACCTCACACACTGCACCACAATCCCAACGCTGTCCCATAATACCTCACACAATGGTATACCTCACACACTGCCCCACAATCCCAACGCTGTCCCATTATACCTCACACAATGGTATACCTCACACACTCCCGCACAATCCCAACGCTGTCCCCATAATACCTCACACAATGGTATACCTCACACACTGCCCCACAATCCCAACGCTGTCCCATAATACCTCACACAATGGTATACCTCACACAGTCCCGCACAATCCCAACGCTGTCCCATAGTACCTCACACAATGGTATACCTCACACACTGCCCCACAATCCCAATATTGTCTCATAATACCTCACACACTGGTATACCTCACACACTGCCCCACAATCCCAACGCTGTCCCATAATACCTCACACACTGCCCCACAATCCCAACGCTGTCCCATAGTACCTCACACAATGGTATACCTCACACACTGCCCCACAATCCCAACACTGTCCCATAATACCTCACACAATGGTATACCTCACACACTGCCCCACAATCCCAACACTGTCCCATAATACCTCACACAATGGTATACCTCACACACTGCCCCACAATCCCAACGCTGTCTCATAATACCCCACACAATGGTATACCTCACACACTGCCCCACAATCCCAACACTGTCCCATAATACCTCACACAATGGTATACCTCACACACTGCCCCACAATCCCAACACTGTCCCATAATACCTCACACAATGGTATACCTCACACACTGCCCCACAATCCCAACGCTGTCCCACTATGTGTCGTAATATTCCTCACACCGTCTCATCATACCTCACATACTGTCCCATAATACCAGCAATCTCCTATGATACCTCACACTGGCCTATAATACCTCATACAGTGCGCCCCCCACCCCACCCCATGTGGTTTTATTATTTATGTATTTTTGTGTATGTAATGCATTTTGAAATCCATTTCACTCATTAAAACCAGCACACATTTATGGATCGTAGGGGACAATAGTCAACAGCACCGCGCCTCACATCACCTGAACCCCCCCCCCCACCACCACCAACACCCCCAGCGAAGTTGTGAGTGCCTGGTGCATGCGCGTCTGCGCGCGGTCGCTCGCTTACCTGCTCCAGTCTCTCGCGCAGACTCTGCACGGATCTGCGGAGCTCTGTGCTCTGCCGCCACGTCCACGCGGTGAGCAGCGCGCTGCAGGCGGCCAGCGCGAGCGCCGCCACCGCCACGAGCGAGCAGGCGAGGCGCAGCGCGCGCCCGCGTCTCCGGAGCACGAGGCGCTGCATGGCAGCTTCAGCACGCCAACACGACTCCTTTAGTGCGCGCTCCAGACGCGCAGCACGTGCACATTTCGAGGTTCTGTTTGTGTGTGCGTGCGTGTGCGCGTGCGTGCGTGCGTTTGCTGCAGGTTCCTGAGCGCGCGTGCTGCACCGAACTTAAGCGCGATCGCAGATGTTGGCTGCTTGTTGCAGCCTAAACCGCGAGACGACGTTCCATCAGCGACGAGCGTGTGCCACGAAATCGCTTCTGCAAGTGGAAAACAACAAAAAAATGGCAGGAACTGCAGCTGGCAAAAAAAGAGTAGAAAGGGAAAAAAGGGTCTCGCTCTGTCCGCGTGAAGCGTCGGCGCTCCTCCTCGCGCTTTCTGACGGACGGTGCGCGAGGCAGTCGGTGAAAGGTCGCGTTTGAAAGCGCTTCGTCACGTCCAAGAGCTCAGAGACGCAGCGCAGCAGCACAGCGAGAGCAGCACTGAGCACACAGTGGAAAAAGAGAGAGAGACTTCCAGATTTCCTTCCCCGTGGTGTGATGCCAAGTATTCTTTTCTTGAGGGGGGTGGTACAGTTTTGATTTGCCCTGCTCAAAGTCAACAAGTGCCGTTTCGCAAATTTCACTTGTTGATAAACTTGCATGAGTTTTGCTCGTCACTTTGCACCAATGCCCCAAATAAACCCATCACTGCGGGCGAGCAGCGTTACGGGAACGCACCTCTGGCTGAATTGTTTAGTGTTTAAACCGTGTTTATAGCAGGAGTAACGGCGTGTCTGCTTCACTATAACAACCGGCGATCAGAACTGCTTTTGAGCCCGTACAAGTGATGAAGCACAGTACACATGCTGTCACTTTGCCTGCCCAGCTGGTTTTATTATACCTCTGTATATCCCTGTGTATCTCATAAGCACATTCTTTGTCTAAGTGACCACAGGGTGGCGCTGCTTTCCTAGGTTTTCAAAGCTACTCTACGTTTGGCCCTTTAAAATAAAAGTCTGCAACATATTCGAACAAATCCAACACGCTGTTCGAGCAGCACCAGCAGCATCGAGCGGTGGAACTCGGTTCAGTGAGCTTTTCATGCAGGACAGGATTCGTTTTTTAGGATTCCCTCCAAGACACCAACACAACAGGGCACCAGAAACTAGCAGCGATGCAGTACGCCTGCTTAAGGTTACAGAATTAAAAAAAAGTTTATTATAATGAAAGAGGAATTACAATGCAGGGAATGTAAACTTCGTAGAAGGATAGAAGGAGGAAAAAAGGGGGAACAGGAAGAAAAAAGGTTGCAGAACATGAGCAGGGCACCGAAGCAATGGAGGTGTGTTTAAGCTTTATTTGCAGTAAAGTGACAACTGGTAATCAGTGGACATCACAAAGCAGCAGCTTGTAAGGACATGTTCAAAAGATGTCATCATAGCCATCAGTGATGCTCCACACAGGTGCAACAGAACAACAGCTCAGTTATATAAATACAGTACTACAGCCATCGAAGAAAATGACAGGTATCACTATTTGTCTGGGTGTTTGGATTTATTTGCTTTAAAGAACAGATAAACACAGTTAAGACCTACAAACAAATAAACAATACATTGTGATTTTGTGTCAGTGTGTTAGCTTAAACATTTCCAAATTTCTCCTTGGGGGAATTCCAGTATACAATTATCATCCAATCCCTGCTTCAGCTAATCAGTACTTCTTTACATGACCTCATGTGTGCTGCTGATAGAATCAAACACATGGCTCAGTGTTTCTATTCTAATGTTACATAGTGTTGTTACTGACAGACAGATAAGATTAAACAGATAAACAGCTTTGAGCAATTTTCTTGGCTGCCTAAGACCTCTGCATAAACAGCATGGTGCCATGTGTTAGGCCCCTGAGACAGCTGTATTCAAAAAGCTATTAATCTTGCCTGTATTCACAAAGCCTCTTGAAGCAGGAGTGCTGATTTAGGATCAGATGTCTTATTTATGATGGTCTTACTGATAGGAACAGATCCTAGATCAGCACTGCTTATCTGAGAAGCTTTGTGAATACGGGCCCTGGGCGGTAAGAGTATATTTGTCCAGAAAAACACCGATATTAAAAAACGACAAATAATATTAATACAATAAGTAGTGATTTTATACATGAATGTATATGGTTAGTCATTTCCAAACCTCTCCTCACAGCTGCCCAGCATTATTTGCAGTTTATCATCCAGTGCCAGGCTTAGCTAGTCAGTTATTCACTAAATCCAGTCAGTGTTGTTGATGGAATTTAACAAATCAGTCTGATGATTAAGAGCATTGGAGAGAAATCTCAGAGTATGTATACATATATATATATTTTAAAAAAACCTTTTACTCTATTTATGTTTATTTTTATATTAATATATGGTGTCTACTTGCAAAGTTACACACTTAATACAAAGACAAATCATGTAATAATTATTATCTTTATGTGCTTGTTGTAAACATATACTAATGAACTAATGAACCCTAAGGTGCAACAATGGTCCTCACACACACACACATAATGTCAAGCTGTAACTTGTACACAGTTATGACACCGACTTAGCACCACTGTGCTGCTGAAACAACACAGCGTTCTATTCCCAGCGTACTACTTGGCAGGGACCCTAAAATACAACAGTGCTGTCTTGCTTAACAAGTTTTACTGTCAGAGAAGAACATCTTCTAAGAGAAAGGATAAACAGTCCAGCAGAGCAAAGTGCAATAGTGTCCTCATCTATACACACAGTTATAAACAGACTTGAACATAGTATTACACTCTTAGAGTACTTTTTATATCTTTAACATTCTTTTCCATTGTTTGATTCTCACTGATCTCAGCTAGCACAAAAAGAGACAGTATCTCTAAAGTATCTCTATCACTGCAGTATGATGGTCAATGATCACACAGAGTACACATAAGATTTCATTACATATACAGTACTATGCAAAAAGTCACAGACCACCCTTCATTTCATTTAAAAGTAGCCAGTATACTAATATATACATTATACTACTAAAAGTTGTTCTTTATATATTTATATATTTCTGGGGAGATGAGATATGAGATCATCCACTTACATAAGAAACAGGAAAGTGAAAAAACTAAATATAGATATTAAAGAGCACTTAAAGCTTTCATCTTTGAGAAAAATCCACAGGTGTTTCTGTCCATCCTTCCACTGTGAGAAGACAACTCAACACTATGAGTCTAAAAGGACGTGTAGCTGGTAAGAAGATCTTATTGAGAACAAGAAGTAGACAAAAAAAAGAAGACAAATCGCAAATCAAGTACGAAAATTGTGCTCTCAGAACCGTGGACTGTCCACCCCAGAGTCCAGACCTTTGAGTGAGCCATGCGGATTACTTTGAAAAATTGAAAGTGTGAAGAATGGAAGCTGTTATAAAAGCAAAGTGTGGAAATACTAAATACTGAATTATATGACAGCGTCATGTTCTGTTAAATACATGCTTTGTGCTTTTGTCCTTACAAAATGAATAACGTCTACTTAATGGCTGTTCTGGCTGGAAATTAAATACATGAAGAGTGTCAGATGTTTGTACAGTACTGTAGATAATGGATGAATACTTGTTGCTGTTTGAAGCTGCTGATTGTGTAGCCTTAGTAGGTGGCTGTAATATTATAATAGTGCCTAAAATGCAAGAGGCAATGAGCTTATTGCACTCATTGCATTAATGTTTTTACACTGTTATTGGTTCTTGAGAGAAAAGCATTAAACATGTTTGTTCAAAATTTCAAGTTACTAAAAATCAAAATTGTATGTATTAACACTAAGCTTGGACCACCGAACAAACACCCAAAACGTGACATGATGGACATGGATGTTTTGACCTACCAACAATGCAAACATAAAGTGTAATTACTACCATCTACTCTGTAAACATCTAAAAATGCCATAGCCACAAGGAGGCAGTCCAGTTACACACTTTCAGCACTGTGTTTGACAACAACATGTAACATTACACCACAGTTTACATAAACATGTCTTGTGTCTTTGGTTGTCTTCAACACACCTGATTTACTTCATTAATAAAACACTAGAGTGTGCCCTGGGAAAAATCTACACAGAGAACAGAGGGAAAAGTCAGCTTTCACATAATTATTAAACCGTTCTTGAGTGGTTACTTTTGCTTCTTCCCTGTGTTGAACTGATAACCTGCAGCTTATTTATTCTGGTTAGGGATGTTGAGGAACAGATGTGCCCTGAAATTTAGGGGTCTCCCTGTGCCAGGTATTCAAGGGCATCCCCCTCGCAGCGCAAGTAGTGGTAGCCCAGGTCAGAGGTCACGTCCTGGCAGCCTTGACTAAAATAGAAGTCGAGAGATGGCTTGTTCCAGTCCAACACAGAAAAATTCAGCTGAGTGCAACCAGCAGCCAGTCCTAGCTGGATACAGTGACAACCCAAAATAAACAGCATAAAAAAATAAAATAAAAAAAAACATAAGACAATTTAGAATATGCAGAAAGCAGAAAGAAATCTGGCTATCAGACAAGCTTGTTGTGTTATTTACATTTAACTAATGGAAAAACTAAATGCACTTTAATATTAGTGGTGCATCAATCATGAATTTTCTTTGTTTCATAACAGACATCATCAGCAATAGCAGTATTAATATACTTTTTCACCCAAAGCTCACACTTATGATATGAAACACAGTCCTAACAGTTAGACAGACTTCATGCACTTCAGACAAAGTGTAGAGTAGCAAACATTTTTTAGATTGCATGCACTATTAACATGGCCTACATACATTATAGCCTTTACAAATAGTCCTGACAACTTTCCATTAGGGGTCAGTTTTGACTGAATGCTCATATGCTTACAAGTCAGAAATTGGCCCAAAACTATAGTAAGCATATTAGTAAGCAATGACAACAAGCACAAAAGACTGCTAACAGACCAAGAGGCTCCTCCACTAGTATTCCGATATAGGCCTTAAGTACACATTATGGAACTGTCCAGTGCAATTACAACATACAAAGTAAAGGGTATGTTACACACTTAACAAGCTTCAAGTTTGCCTTGAGAGATATTAAACCCAATGTGGGCACATCTTCATTAATCAGCATTAACAGATATAAAATACTGATCACAAACTGAAAGGTTCCACATGAAATGCTACTTAATGAAATGTTCTTCATTATATGACAACAAAATGCATGAACTGCAATATTCTATGCATTAAGTTAGTACAGACTGTGCTAGTAGGTTGTGAAGACTACAAGGAAATAATCTGCACGTGTTATTGAAGAGTGGTGCTAGCATGATTGATACAAGATGATATAATATAGTTTCTTGCTGACACAACTGAATACTATTTGTTGAAAAATTAAGATGTTATGAAAACAAATACAGTTGAAATGCCATCAACCAAAATGGCAACTCGCAAAATATAACACAGCCCTCATATACTTAGCTGGATCACATTATGTAGTCATTAAATCGCAACACATTGATTGAAATGATCTAAATAAATCAGCCAATTGCTGATTTTATATTAGCAGCAAAAACCCTTACCTGTGCAACTTTTCTCATCAGTGCCTTGCCAATGCCTTTTCCTGGGGAAGATTCAAAAATGGATATGAAATGTCTAAGCATTGATAATTACAACCAGGTCAGATGTTCAGATGTTCATTACAGTCTAGTTTCAAACAGTTTTATACATTTCAAACATGCAATAATAGTACTACACTTACCTCTGAACTCTGGCATCACATACAAGTCCTCCATGTACACAGCCCGGCCTTTAAATGAACTGTATGAGTAGAAGTACAGGGAATACCCTACTTTACTATGACCTGAAACAAACAGACAAATGAGAACACACATACTTTCTCTGCACTGCACTGCAGTTTGATAAAAGGTCAAGTACACCTGAAGGCTACATGGGACCTAGAATGAGTAATAGGTTGATGAAAATTCATGTCAGATGCTTTGAGGCAAAACAAGAGAACAGGAGACAGTAAGGAGAAAAAATGTATTATGTAACAATCATGTGTCTCAGCTGCAAGCGAGGGGTAGCCTTAATGAGATAACACAAAGGCTATACCAACATCAGAGCAGACGAAATAAGTATTAATGGAATATACCAGCAGTTTAAAACCTAATCTCTATTTGCTGTATCTGCAGAGTACATTTGATTTCCATTATTATCCATCCATCCATTAGCTTCCGCTTCTCCGGGGTTCGGGTCGCAGGGGCAGCATCCTAAGCAATGAGGCCCAGACCTCCCTTTCCCCAGCCACTTCCACTAGCTCTCCAAGGGGGATTCCGAGGCGCTCCCAGGCCAGCTGGGCGATATAGTCATGCCACCTCCCACAGAATACCCCGGGGAACACAGTCAAATGCCTTCTCCAGATCCACAAAGCACATGTGGACTGGTTGGGCAAACTCCCATGAACCCTCCAGAATCCTGGAGAGGGTGAAGAGTTGGTCCAGTGTTCCATGACCAGGGCGGAACCCGCACTGCTCCTCCTGGATCCGAAGTTCAACTATAAGCCTTTTTTAAAAAGAGGCACCACCACCCCAGTCTGCCAATCCAGTGGCACTGCCCCCGATGTCCACGCAATGTTGAAAAGGCGTGTCAGCCAAGACAGCCCCACAATATCCAGAGCCTTGAGGAACTCAGGGCGGATCTCATCCACCCCTGGAGCCTTGCCACCAAGGAGCTTCTTAACTACCTTAGCGACTTCGGCCTCAGTAATGGACAAGCCTATTCCCATGTCCCCAGACTCTGCCTCCTCACTGGAGAACGTGTCGGTGGGATTGAGAAGGTCCTCAAAGTATTCCTTCCACCGCCCAATGATGTCTTCAGTCGAAGTCAGCAGCACACCATCTCCACTATATACAGTGCTGGTGGCACAATGCTTTCCCCTTCTGAGTCGCCTGACAGTTTGCCAGAATCTTTTCGGAGCCGACTTAAAGTCACTTTCCAAGGCCTCACCAAACTCCTCCCATACACGGGTTTTTGCCTTGGCGACGACTGAAGCCGCAGATCGCTTTGCCTGTCGATACCTGCCAGCTGCCTCTGGTGTCCCACAGGCCAACCATACCCGGTAGGACTCCTTCTTCAGCTTGACGGCATCTCTCACCTGGGGTGTCCACCACCGGGTTCGAGGATTACCGCCCCGACAGGCACCAACTACCTTACGGCCACAGCTACAGTCAGCCGCTTCAACAATGGAGGAACGGAACATGGCCCATTTGGAGTCTATGTCCCCCACCTCCCCCGATATCTGGTCAAAGTTCTGACGGAGGTGTGAGTTGAAGATCAATCTGACAGGTTCTTCTGCCAGACATTCCCAGCAAACCCTCACTATACGTTTGGGCTTGCCTGGTCTGACCGGCATCTTCCCCCACCACCTGAACCAACTCACCACCAGGTGGTGATCAGTTGACAGCTCAGCTCCTCTCTTTACCCGATACACCCCTCCAGGTCTCACTGTCATTGCCCATGTGAGCGTTAAAGTCCCCCAGTAGGACAATAGAGTCTCCAGGAGGAGCACTTTCAAGCACCCTTTCCAAGGACTCTAAGAAGGCTGGGTACTCTGAACTGCTGTTCGGTGCATAAGCACAGACAGCAGTCAGGACCCATTCCCCAGCCCGAAGGCGTAGGGAAGCTACCCTCTCGTCCACCGGAGAAAACCCCAACATACAGGCACCGAGTCGAGGGGCTATGAGAAAGCCCACACCTGCCCGCCGCCTCTCACCATGGGCAACTCCAGAAAAGAATAAAGTCCAGCCCCTCTCAAGGAGATTGGACCCAGAGCCCAAGCTGTGTGTTGAGGTGAGCCCGACTATATCTAGCCGGTATCTCTCAACCTCGCGCACCAACTCAGGCTCCTTCCCCGCCAGTGAGGTAACGTTCCAAGTTCCAAAAGCCAGTTTCAGCAACCGAGGATCAGAACGCCAAGGCCCACGCCTTCGGACACTGCCCGATCCACAAAGCACCGAACCCCTACTACTGCCCCTCCCATTGGTGGTGGGTCGATGGGAGGGGGGACTCATGTAACTCCTTCGGGCTGGGCCCGGCCGGGCACCATGGGTAAATGCCCGGCCACCAGACGCTCGCTGGCGAGCCCCTCCCCCAGGCCTGGCTCCAGGGTGGGGCCCCGGTAACCCTGATCAGGGCAGGGTACACAAATCCTGTTCTTGTCTTCTCATAGGGGTTATTATGGATCACACTTTGTCTGACCTGTCACCTAGGACCAGTTTGCCATGGGAGACCCTACCAGGAGCTTTTGCTCCAGACAACATAGCTCCTAGGATCATTCAAGCACGCAAACCCCTCCACCACTATAAGGTGGTGATCCATGGAGAGGTTTCCATTATTATTATTATTATTATTATGTGTAGTCAAGTTGATTCAGACTATATTTAAAAATTAATCATACTGTCTTTTGTCTTTTACAATTATTTGTTTTTTTCTCATTATATGTTAAAAATCAGCTTTAGATTGGTTGCAAACTTCATGTGAGAGATGAGGCTTGATTTAGCCAAACATACATTTGTATGTCCTCTCAAAAGTCTTCCCCAGCATCAAAGTGTTTTTCCTGTCCTGATTTTTTAATTTTCCAACTTTTACATCTATAAAGAAATAAATAAAATAAATAAATAAAAAACAACAGCCTGCACTATTCTGACCTTTGTTTGTAGAGACACATCATTACATTTAAATATCTCTTAAAACTTCTTCATCCTTGTTCTGCATTTTGTGTTTTTACTGTGGTTTTCTGATCAGTTTAAAGGTTCTTCATTAGAATAATGAGATGTTCTGGGTACCCATTTTCTTAAGGACATTTTTCTTTTAGGGGCGGCATGGTGATGGATGGATGGATGGATGGTGATGGATGGATGGATGGATGGATGGATGGATGGATGGATGGATGGATGGATGGATGGATGGATGGATGGATGAATGGACTTTTCTTTTAAATGGTGAGAACAAAAAACAGAAACAGCATAAAATACATTGACTCTATTTTAAAGTATGATGATGATGATGATGAGCCCTATTTTATTGGTAATGGCAGCTGACTGCATGCTGTATATACAGGCATAGAGATTATGTGGAAAACATTAGCATTTCTTTAGGTACTGTGCCAGACTAACAGTACTGACTGGGCTGCTTTAGGAGTGCATATGAATTCTGACACCCTTGCAGTATTTCCTCACCGTCTTTGGACTTGTGCTGTTCAGGAACTTCTGCAATTATTCCATGGAAAAATGGGTTTTTAGAGAAGCCATCCTGCTCTAGATCTACAGAGGATATTAAACACAGTTTAATTAATTACATGCATGACACTTTTACAAAGCAAATTAACAATACCACTTTAATTTACTTTGATATTTGTATTACAGCATGACACCAGAAGAATTACACCAGTTCTCCACAATGTCTGCATAACTACATGGTTAAGATGCAAACAAAGCCATTTGTAATGGTTTGGTGTGACATGCAGCATTCAAGAGAAGCTTGCCAGCTCAGAATTGTCCACCGCATTGGTGACAGGAACCAGACGTCTCAAGTATTTATTGCCAAAAAATGCTACACAATGCTCACACAAGGCTATTACATTAAATGAATAGGAATACACTGCTTGGTGCCTGTATTTCAAAACACATTCACAGTGGAGGGGTATGAGCAAGGCATTGTAAGGCAAAGCAGTACAAAAGAAAATAGATTTTACAGATGTACTACTATGTTACCATTATCAGCATCACATATAAAAACTCAGAAGACACATCTGGGTTCACTGGTTGTTTTGGATAGGAAAGCCAATGACATCAAAAGCCCTGGTTCCTATCACTGCCATTAAAAAGCAACCTGATTCAGCAAGTTTCCTTACAATGAACCATTCCGCATCAGAACAGATGAATGACACTGTTTACACCTGGGCAACTGGGTTATGCAGAAATTCTGAAAAATAGTTGGAATATGTACCTTTTTGTGTAATCTCCACATGGTCTGCAGCTTTCTCATACTCTGCCAGCTCCTGATACAAAAAGAACAACGGGATTAAAATACTGCATATGCATTTGTGTGTCCACGTCCTTTCACCACCTCTGTTAATGACAGCTGATTTGTGAGGCTACACAAAGTTCAAACACCGTGCAGCAGGTTCAGGGAAACGGACTGACCAGATGTCAGAATTAATCAGTGACAGTTAATCAAAAACACTGTTCACAGTAAGGGCTGCGACGCTGGCAGTGACACAGCACGCCCATGCAGACGATGACGGCACCATGCAGCTGCGGCTACGGCTCGTTTTCTCTTCGACACGTGCGCGGCTCGCGCGGCTCAGCTCACCGTGATCATGCGCGCGACATCCTTGCAGTCCTCAAGCGTAGCGGCGCGAATCGTGAAGTCCATTTGACTCAGTGTAACAAACTGAACACAGAGGAAACGTACAGGCTCTGGCAACGCGCTGCGCCGAGTACGGAAAGGTAAAAAAGCGAAGCGGCTATAAGTGCCTTTATATTATAACCGCCCGAACAGCTGTAGCTCAACAGCGCCATCTGTTGGGAGGTTCTCAGTAGTGCCGCTTAGCTCAGCACAGGCTGTTTTGGAAATTCTGCAATTATTTCATGGAAAAATGGGTTTTAGAGAAACCATCATTCTATAGGTCTATGGGAGAATAAAAGGAGCTTCCTTAAAAGGCTCAGTCTTTGCCAGAAAAGATGAGTTGGCTCACCACTTTGTGCCAAACATCATGAAGCGATTGTCAGTTTAAAAGACCATTAGACAGCATTGCATGAGAAATAGTCACATTACTGTGTTAAATAAAGCCACATGGGCTCAGGAGTACTTCAGAAAAGCATTGTCACTTAACACAGTCTGCCGCTGCATCAAGAAATGTAACTCAAAACTCTTATTACACAAGGATAAGGCTGTACATCAATACTATGCAGAAATGCAGTTGAGTTCTTTGGGCCTGAGCTCCTCTCAGATGGTCTGAAAGACAAGGGGAATTTGTGCGGGGGGCAGATAAGTCCACGTTACAGCTAGTTTTTGGGAGAAACAGAAGTTGAGTGGCATAACCATCTAAGTTGGCTCTATGATCAGCTGAAGTCTTCTATCAAGCAAGAATAGGCAAACATCCCTCATGTAAAATTGCAAAAATTTGTTTCCAAACAATTAAAAAAGCATTAAAGTGCTTAAATGTAGGCTGCCCTCTTTACTGAATAGCCAGACAGCGCTCTATAATCTAACCTACAACACACAAGTATTCAACTGTAGAAAGTGATTAGTTAGCATGATAAATGATTATAGCTGACTATTGTTTGATAGTTTACTCATCTTAACATTGAATAGCCTACTTCATAATGTCACTCACAGAGCAGCACTGACCCAGTGTACATTCACTCACCTGTAAGAGGCTTTTTTAAAATTTATTGTCATTATGTACAAGTGCACAGTGGAGTGAAATTACATTCCTCCAGGAAAAACACAGTGCAACAAGGAACTTAAAGTGCAAAGTGTGAATGTGCAGACAGTGTGCAAACAAAAAAACTAGGCAATGTTACAGATAGTGCAAGTAGAGCATCAAAAGAGGTGTGTGTGTGGAGTATGTGTGTGAGGGGTGGCAGGGGTTAGTTCAGTCCTTGATCGCTTGAGGAGCAAAGATGTTGCAGAGTCTGGCAGTGGTGGCACGGATACTCCGGTACCTTCTGCCAGATGGCAGCAGTGAAAAAAGTCAGTGTGAGGAATGGATGGGGTCTTCCACAATGCTAGTGGCTTTCCGGATACAATGTGTGGTGTAGATGTCCATGATGGAGGGGAGAGAGACCCCAATGATCTTCTCAGCTGTCCTCACTATACACTGTAGAGTCTTACGGTCCAAGGCGGTGAAATTCCCAAACCAAGCATTGATGCAGCTGCTCATGATGCTCTCCACAGTCCCCCTGTAGAACATGGTGAGGATGGGAGGGAGAGGTGAGCCTTCTTCAGTCGCAGGAAGTAGAGGTGCTGCTGGGCTCTCTTGGCTATGGAGATCTCTGTGATGTGAACACCAAAGAACTTGGTGCTTCTGAAGATTTCCACAGCAGAGCCAGTGATGTTCAGTTGGGGGTGGTCACCTCGAACTCTTCGGAAGTCAACAACCATCTCTTTAGTTTTGTCTACATTCAGAGACAGGTTGTTGGTTCTGCACCAGTCTGTTACCTGCTGAACCTCCTCTCTGTACACTGACTCATCATTCTCGCTGATCAGACCAACCACAGTCGTGCCATCAGTACAGTCATGTGTCAGCAGAGTAAACAGCAGTGGACTAAGCACACATGGGTTGAGTAACCTAAATCCATTCTTAAGTAAAAGGTATTGTTACTTCTCAGAAATAAAAATGTGCCTTTCCAAAAGTAACTTGAGTAGAAGCAAAAAACAACCTGATAAAAATGTTATTGAGTGCCTTATAATATAAAATAATAAAATCACAGTTAATGTTCCATCCATCCATCCATCCATCCATCATCTTCCGCTTCTCCGGGGTTCGGGTCGCGGGGGCAGCATCCTGAGCAATGAAGCCCAGACCTCCCTTTCCCCAGCCACTTCCACTAGCTCCCTGGGAGGGATTCCGAGGCGCTCCCAGGCCAGCTGGGCGATATAGTCACGCCAGCGTGTCCTGGGTCTTCCCCGGGGTCTCCTCCCCGGTGGACTTGCCTGTGACACCTCCCAAGGGAGGCGTCCAGGAGGCATCCTAACAAGATGCCCGAACCACCTCAACTGGCTCCTCTCAACGTGAAGAAGCAGCGGCTCTACTCCGAGTCCCTCTCGGATGACCGAACTTCTCACCCTATCTCTAAGGGAGAGTCCAGCCACCCTGCGGAGGAAACTCATTTCAGCCGCTTGTATTCGCGATCTCGTTCTTTCGGTCATTACCCAAAGCTCATGACCATAGGTGAGGGTGGGAACATAGATCGACCAGTAAATCGAGAGCCTTGCCTTATGGCTCAGCTCTTTCTTTACCACAACAGACCGGTAAAGAGCCCGCATCACTGCTGACCCAGCACCAATCCGCCTGTCAATCTCCCGCTCCCTTGTACCATCACTCGTGAACAAGACCCCGAGATACTTAAACTCCTCCACTTGAGGCAAGAGCTCATCCCCGACCCAGAGAGGGCTCTCCACCCTTTCCCGCGTGAGAACCATGGCCTCGGATTTGGAGGTACTGATCCTCATCCCGGCCGCTTCACACTCGGCTGCAAACCGATCCAGTGAAAGCTGAAGTTCACGGCCTGATGTCCCCAATAGGACCACATCATCTGCGAACAGCAGCGATGTGACCCTGAGGTCACCAAACCGGACACCCTCCATCCCCTGACTGCGCCTAGAAATTCTATCCATAAAAATTATGAATAGAATCGGTGACAAAGGGCAGCCCTGACGGAGTCCAACTCTCACTGGGAAAAAGTCTGACTTACTGCCGGCCATGCGAACCAAGCTCCTGCTTTGTTTGTACAGGGCCTGAATGGCTCGTAGCAAAGAGCCATGTACCCCGTACTCCCGAAGCACCTCCCACAGAATACCCCGGGGAACACAGTCGAATGCCTTCTCCAAATCCACAAAGCACATGTGGACTGGTTGGGCAAACTCCCATGAACCCTCCAGAATCCTGGAGAGGGTAAAGAGATGGTCCAGTGTTCCACGACCAGGGCGGAACCCGCACTGCTCCTCCTGGATCCGAGGTTCGACTATAAGCCGGGCTCTCTTCTCCAGTACCCTTGCATAGACCTTACCAGGGAGGCTGAGGTCCCCCTTTTTAAAAAGAGGCACCACCACCCCAGTCTGCCAATCAAGTGGCACCACCCCCGATGTCCACGCAATGTTGAAAAGGCGTGTCAGCCAAGACAGCCCCACAACATCCAGAGCCTTGAGGAACTCGGGACGGATCTCATCCACCCCTGCAGCCCTGCCGCCAAGGAGCTTTTTAACTACCTTAGCGACTTCGGCCTCAGTAATGGACAAGCCTATTCCCGTGTCCCCAGACTCTGCCTCCTCACTGGAGAACGTGTCGGTGGGATTGAGAAGGACCTCAAAGTATTCCTTCCACCGCCCAATGACGTCTTCAGTCGAAGTCAGCAGCACACCATCTCCACTATATACAGTGCTAGTGGCACACTGCTTTCCCCTTCTGAGTCGCCTGACGGTTTGCCAGAATCTTTTCGGAGCCGACTTAAAGTCACTTTCCAAGGCCTCACCGAACTCTTCCCACACCCGGGTTTTTGCCTTGGCAACGACTGAAGCCGCAGATCGCTTGGCCTGTCGATACCTGCCAGCTGCCTCTGGTGTCCTACAGGCCAACCATGTCCGGTAGGACTCCTTCTTCAGCTTGACGGCATCTCTCACCTGGGGTGTCCACCACCGGGTTCGAGGACTACCGCCCCGACAGGCACCAACTACCTTGCGACCACAGCTACAGTCAGGCGCTTCAGCAATGGAGGAACGGAACATGGCCCATTCTGAGTCAATGTCCCCCACCTCCCCCAATATCTGGTCAAAGTTCTGACGGAGGTGTGGGTTGAAGATCAATCTGACAGGTTCTTCTGCCAGACGTTCCCAGCAAACCCTCACTATACGTTTGGGTTTGCCTGGTCTGACTGGCATCTTCCCCCACCACCTGATCCAACTCACCACCAGGTGGTGATCAGTTGACAGCTCAGCTCCTCTCTTTACCCGAGTGTCCAGTACACATGGCCGCAAATCCGCTGACACGACTACAAAGTCAATCATTGAACTGCGGCCTAGGGTGTCCTGGTGCCATGTGCACTTATGGACATCCTTGTGTTCAAACATGGTGTTCGTTATGGACAAACTGTGGTTTGCACAGAAGTCCAAAAACTGAACACCACTCGGGTTCAGATCAGAGAGGCCATTCCTCCCAATCACACCCCTCCAGGTCTTACTGTCATTGCCCACGTGAGCGTTGAAGTCCCCCAGTAGGACAATAGAGTCTCCCGGAGGAGCACTTTCAAGCACCCCTTCCAAGGACTCTATGAAGGCTGGGTATTCTGAACTGCTGTTCAGTGCATAAGCACAGACAACAGTCAGGACCCGTTCCCCAGCCCGAAGGCGTAGGGAAGCTACCCTCTCGTCCACCGGAGAAAACCCCAACATACAGGCACCGAGTCGAGGGGCTATGAGAAAGCCCACACCTGCCCGCCGCCTCTCACCATGGGCAACTCCAGAAAAGAAAAAAGTCCTGCCCCTCTCAAGGAGATTGGACCCAGAGCCCAAGCTGTGTGTTGAGGTGAGCCCGACTATATCTAGCCGGTATCTCTCGACCTCGCGCACCAACTCAGGCTCCTTCCCCGCCAGTGAGGTAACGTTCCAAGTTCCAAAAGCCAGTTTCAGCAACCGAGGATCAGAACGCCAAGGCCCATGCCTTCGGACACTGCCCGATCCACAATGCACCGCACCCCTACTACTGCCCCTCCCATCGGTGGTGGGTCGATGGGAGGGGGGACTCATGTAGCTCCTTCGGGCTGGGCCCGGCCGGGCACCATGAGTGAATGCCCGGCCACCAGACGCTCGCTGGCGAGCCCCTCCCCCAGGCCTGGCTCCAGGGTGGGGCCCCGGTAACCCTGATCCGGGCAGGGTACACGAGTCCTGCTTTGTTGTCCTCATAGGGGTGGTTATGGATCACACTTTGTCTGGCCTGTCACCTAGGACCAGTTTGCCATGGGAGACCCTACCAGGAGCTTTTGCTCCAGACAACATAGCTCCTAGGGTCCTTCAAGCACACAAACCTCTCCACCACGATAAGGTGGTGATCCATGGAGAGTTAATGTTATTTACTAAAATATCACAGAATATAACACACATACACCTTCTACATCGCTTCTCTTTCTGGGTCAAAGAGCTGCTGGAACCTTTCCCAGCTATCATCGTGGCGGAAGGCAGGATACACCCTGGACAGGTCACTAGTCACAGACTATAACAGAAATATATTATTTTCCCCTCAAATATACCTGTGAATGACAGAATTACACTACTTTTGGAAGTAAATGTGAGCAGTAGGTACAGTTTTACACACACACACACACACACACACACACACACACACATGCATTACTGTGGCTTGATAAACACTTTGCCCTCTTACAAGTAATGATGCATGCAGAGCGAAGTCTGGTCCTGAGGGATAGAATTGACAAATACACTGCAAATCAGCCCCTTCAGGGCAAGGAAATAACTATTTATTCATCACATAGAGAAGTGGAGTTTTATCTGTATTCCCCTGTTTCAGTCACTGCCCTCTACAGGATGCTTTTAAACCTATTTTCAGCATAATATGTTATGCTTTGTACTTTATTGATACTACAAGGGACATTGGTCAGTTCACTGCTTAACTAAGCCCAATTTGGGATATATTACGTATGTATAATCAACCGATGGTGTGGTAGCAGTGCAGTGCATTAAATCATGTATATGTCCAGCAGCTTCAGATTATGTTCACATCAAGCATCAATCATCTGTTTCTCTGTATACTGTGTTAGCCCCCTTTATCCTGTGCTTCAGTGATCAGGTCGCCCATATGACTTCCACTGAGCAGATATTATTTCAGTGGTGGATCATTCTCAGCACTGCAGAGAGATGATTAGGGTCTCAGTAATGCAGTGTGGCATTCCTGACCACTGAAGGACAAGGTAAAAGAGGACAAAGTATGCAGAGAAACAAATGCACTACAGTCTGTGGTTGTAGAATTACAAAGTGCACCTATGGTAAGTGGAGCTGATAAAATGGACAAAGAGTGAAGATGTGTACTTAATGAAGTGACTGGTTGGTATATGTACATACACTGATGAGCCAAAACATTATGGCCACTTACAGATGAAGTGAATAACATTGATTATCTCAAAGACACATGTCAAGGTCTGGGATAAATTAGACGGCAAGCAAACAGTTGGTTCTCTTAGTTGAGGTGGCTGCTGGAGAAATAGGCAGGTGTGGACACCTGAGTGACTCTGACGAGCCAAATCATTATGGCCTGACGACAGGGTGAGAGCATCTCCTGAACAGCAAGGCTTGTGGGGTATCAGCAGTGGTGAGTACTGATGACAGTGCTCTGAGTAGGGACAAACCACAAACCAGCAACACCAGTGTTGGGCCTCGCACTCATCAGTGCACAAGGACAGGGAAGGGTGTCCTGTCTGGTCCTAACTGACAGAAGGGCTACTGTGGCACAAGTAAGAAATCTTTGCTGATGCTTACAGGAGGAATGTGTCACCACACCCTGTGCATCACACCCTGCTGAGTATAGGTCTGTGTAGCCAGAGACTGGCCAGGATACCCATGCTAATCCCTGTCAAAAGCGCCTACATAGGGCCCACGAGCACCAGAACTGGACCTTGGAGCAATGGAAGAAGGTCGTCTGGTCCAATGATTTCCATTTGCTTTTTCATTGCATGGACAGCTGGGTGCGTGTGTGGTGTTCACTTGGGGTGACGGTATATGTAGTCATACATTATGTGTGTGTGAATGTGTGCATATGTGTGTGTGTGTGTGTGTGTGTGTGTGTGTGTGTGTGTGTGGGTGTCAGCACCAGCACAGATGGACCAAAACAAATGCAGCAGTTCAGGATTAGGCATTAATGGGTTAAGCATGGCCAAGGGTGTTAACTGCGCTTTAATAGTGGGAAAAGGGCTTCTGTGTTACATTAGCCCGTTAGTGGTAAATATAGAACAGAGCATGAACACATGGACACAGGGCGGGGAGGAAATGGACACGCCGTCACTCCACAGTCCACACACAGCGATTTTCACTCCTTTCCATAATTTTCTCTCTAAACGGGACCCTACCCGCCAGGAAAAAGAGAGAAGCCGAACATTGAGTGCAGGGAAAAAAGCGCAGTTACTGATATGTGACGTGTGTGCTGTGCGCAATCAGAGCTGACGCATGCGCAGACAGAGAGAGAGAGAGAGAGAGAGAGAGAGAGAGAGAGACAGAGAGAGAGAGAGAGAGAGAGCGAGCGAGAGCGCGTGTTTCCGGTGAGTGAGCTGTGTGGGCTCGCGGAGTCATGAGCTTCAAGGCTGAGAGCCGTAATAACCCACGACAGTCAGCCGTTAGTCATGACGTGGAGGTAGCTGAGCTGAGACCGGCTGTAAGACAAAGGCAGATTCTTGCGGTTGAAAAGTGAAGTTTTAAAGGCCTGAACTGTTTGCGTTTGACATTCGTGTTCAGAAGTGTGACAAAGCAAAAGGGGGAGGTAGGTCAGTCTTTTCGTAGAAGAGCGTTTCATAGGCCTGGGTCATTCACACTTACATATGGCTACTGGCAATAGCACACATAATAAAACCTGCGGGGAAAGGTGTGAATTCACGTCACGGCCAGCACAGCTCCTTTTATGTAAGACCCAGAGACTCGGTAAAAATAGCTGATGGACTTTTAGAAAAACTACACTGATGGATGTATTTTACTGTTTTCAGACCTGCTAAGCCCCCAAAGGGACCCCCGTTTTCCACGCCTACTGCTGACGTCTGCGCCATTTTTTCCTCATCAGTCATAAAGAGGAGTGAGATGATCCAAAAGGCCTCCATCATGGAAATACACATTTTCTGTTTTCAAATAAGAGTTTGACACCGCATATAACCATGTTAAAATTTCAAAATGTGCCATTCTCCCCAGTCTATATCTATACATAAATTGAGCTGCTAGGAACATTTTTGATTTTTCTTAATTACAAAAAAACAATACAGTTGTATGCAATAGATTGGGCACCCCAGCTAAATCTTTTGTTGATTTTTAAAGTGAAAAGAAATAAACACAACCTTTGCAGCAAACATTTCTTCTATAAATGTTAATACATTTTATATTTCATTAACTAAAAAACAGAAAAACAGTATTTGTGGCATGTGCAAAAAGTCTGGACATCTTTCCAGTTTTAAAGTTTCATGAAGTCTAAATCGATTTGTTTTAAACCTTGTGCTAACACTCAACAGCCACTGGCTCCTCTTAACAATCTGAAAATGAAGCCGATGCCTGCAAAGCAGAGGAAGACTTCTGTAAGGCAATCAAAAAATCACTATTTCCACTGAATGAAATATCATTAAGAAATGGCAGTTGAAGAGAAATGTAGAAATCAAGGCATGATCTGGAAAACCAAGAAAACTGAAAACAATAGAGCTGTTCATGTGCTGGCCAGAACAGCAAAGCCAGAGGAAAGAAAAGTCAAATAAGAGATCTCTTTAACATCTTCGTAGTTTCTCCATGACAGCAATGAGACCAGATGGGATAGTCTGGAAATTGGCTCAAAATGGCTTTGGAGGCCTGCATAGCAACTAAGGCAAAAGAAGAAGATTTACCCCATGAAATCCTTGATAACTTTTAGAGCCATACACCCACAATGTTGCAGAGTAGAAGCTTATATAAATGTAATTTCATTATTTGTTTTAGCTGTGTTGTTTTAGTATGATCCTAAATCTAATGACACTTTGTCTAACACCGATCCAATATAACTCTTCTCTGGTGTCCTGTTTAGGAAATGAGTAAAGTTTCACTCCCCTCCCCCAAAAATTCTTGAAATACTGGCTATGTTATGCTCCCTGAACAACAGAGCAAAATACCGGAACATTTTTGAAAAGTTGTCAAAAGATGCTATCGTCCCATGTTTGACCAAACCGTTAACTCAGCCTGCATGTGTGAAAATCATGTGCATGTGTGAATGATGATTGCATTTTGAACTTTGTGGGTATGATGTAATGTTTAATTCTGTGTCTCACTTGTCTCATCACCCCCAGAAAAAAGTGTGTACACCTAACACAGAGACATTTGCTGACCTTAGGTCAGCCACACTGTAGATTGTACTACATAGAGCAGAAGGGCAGAACAGGCTCCAGATCGGTGAATGAGTAATAACCGAGAGCGCTACTTAGTCAACCCAGTGCAACACAGGAAGCTGCCTCCTTTTCCTGTTTAGTCTATGACGTTATGCAGTTCTGCTGCTGTATTTTTTTCTTATCATTGGCACCAAGATTAGGTGCTTAAGTCACTTCAGTTTCATGCAAGGCCTAGCATATCTGGCTAATATCTCAGGCTTTTGATAAAAAAATGTTTCTTTTCCTATCTTTTTCTTATTTTAAGGCAGTATTATCAGTTCATATTTTGTGACATATAACCGATTCATGTTCTCCATGTTAAATACATCTTGAATGGAACTGTATGGTTTGCCTATGTCTTATTGTGCATATGTTCACCTAAATGGGATCCTTTTGAGAAATGTGGAATTTGTTCAAACACTTGAACACTTATTAACCTACAATACTATTAAAATAGGCAACTTATTAGCCATCTTATTACTCTAATTTTTAGGAGTTTCTTAACTTAGTCTTCAGCATCCCCACCCAGTAGCTATTTCTGGCCCATTTCGACTGCCAAAATGCCTGAATGGGGTATTCAGTGTTCTACAGCTCTGGATTACGTGGCTAAAATGAGTTGGTAGAGAGAACAGAATAAAAGTTCAGACTGGCTGTAGTGGATCCAAAGACCAAGTTAAGAACTTGTATTTTAGTTTTTTTTTTCTTTCTTTATTTATTTCTTCACCATTTCTCCTGGTGTCTCACCTTCTACATCCTTGTTATTCCCCTTTTCCAGTACAGATATGCAGCTGAGATATGTGAGGTTAATGCGTTACAGTATTAAACATATTTGCTGTAAAAGACACTAATAACACCAACAGTCTAAAGAGACTTGAGTCACATGACCAATGAGCTCACTGTCTGGAGCAAGACCCTCTACCCAGTTCCTCACTTAGACACCCTGATGAATCCTAGTTGTTGTTTCCCTTATATGGAAGATTCTTGTCTATAGCTGTCATTAACGTTTCTTGCTGTCTGGATCCATTCATACAGCTTAGGAACGTTACTTCGCTACTTTTCAGCTTCAACATTCAAATGTGGAACAAACATTCAGCTACAATAGAACCAGATTACATTTTTTTCTTAATAATGACCAAAGGCTCCTGACCTTCACTTACAAGTGAGGACACAGAGGTTTTGGAAAGTAACGCTGTCTGCATTGTGCTGGAGTGTGTATGCAAACAAGTAAATTATTTAGTAAGCATATGTTTGTTATTAAAACACCAATGTCAACGTGTGGAAACACACATAGGCCTGGATCTACTGTAAACAGGCGCACCCTTGCCCACCCACGATCAGAACAGCGGCTTGGAGAAATTCCTCTGTGTACAGTGATGATATGTTAATAATTCAGACAAATACAAAGGTCAGATTGTTGATTGTTGTACAGTAGATTAATTATAGTGACAAGAGCAATGAGTAGCTGCTTATGGTGCTCTTACATCATCATCTTATGTTACCAGAAAACACGCTAGAAAACGACACAATGACAAAGGCCTATCACCATTTCAGGACAGGGTTTTTTATTATACAGTTATTGAATGATCACTAGAAATGTCAGCAAAACGGCTGATATTTATATTCAGAATGAATGTTATACATTTTGTAATGTAACCAGTGAACAATTTAATAATAGGAATCTACTGAATGAATAGGACTCTGCTGTGTTTAACCCCTTAAATGTCCAGGGCCCAAGGTTTCATTACACACTTCTATAATCTAATAGCTCAACCAGTTTGCACTGGGGTTCCTGTAGTTACTAAATAATATGCCTTAGTATGTGATAAGACTGGGATTTTGAGGGGTTAATTCAACATAACATAACTTCAGTACAGAGATGGGTAGTAAGTTACATTTACTCAAGTACATGTACTTAAGTAAAATATTGATAGATTTGTACTCTCCAGAGTGTTGCCAATCATAGTACTTGTACTTCTACTCAAGTACATTAATGTGTAAAGGAATCTACTTTTTATTCATCTACATTTTTGTCTTTCATGTTTATGTTTTGTTGTGATGTCTGTCACCAGTCATTGGTCAAATCGGTTTGTTTAGAAGCATTAGCATTTTTTTTTTTTTGTCAAAAAGAATCTGAAAAGGTCTGTAGCCAATCTTTAGTTTCTGGGCTGATAGATGCTGAATTAACTAAGAAGTTTGCAATTCTATAGATTACTCATTACTTAAGTAGTTTTTGACGTGCTACTTTTGTGTTGCTACTCAGGTTGTTTTTTGGAAAGGTAATTTTGTTTTACTGCAGTCATCATTACATAGCTTTAATAAGTATTGATTTAGGCTGCTCTACCCACCTCTGATGTAGTATCTACTCTACAGACATTTAAAGGATTAATTAATGTTATTTAGTTCTTTTAGTGGTGATAATGATCTTTAAATGCCTTGAATGTTTCTTTGTTCTTTGTTGTGCCTGTAATGTATAATGTACAACATAAACAGGATACCAGCCGCTAAATCCTGCTTGTTTGCGGGAAGGACGTTTTACCATAATGCCTCTCTCTCTCTCTCTCTTTCTCTCTCACACACACACAGCATGTTTGGCATGTGGCCAGAGAAGGGTGTGTTACTTTATGCTTCGGTGTATGTGTGAGATTTAAGGCTGTTCAACAGAGAAGATAAATAGTGTGCTGTACAACAGTGTAGTTGGTAAATATAGCTCATTGTTAAGTCTGACAAGGACTATCAATTATACACCCTGAAAAATATAAAAGATTAGACACTTAAATACAATAAAATCCAATGTACACATTTGGTCATTAAGAGATGGCAGTGTTTTCATCAATGCTGAACAGTTCTTGTAAAGCATGCTGTAAAGTTATCCATCTAATTGTTTATGAAAAATTATTTACAACATGGAAAAAAATCAAACATACTGCTAACACCTGCCATTGCAAATCTGAACTAACTACAGAAACCTACAAACACTAAATATAAAAAGTTAAACTTTAAGGGGAATTAGGCTGATTTGTGAAAAGTACTTCAGAATTCAATGGTTGAGATGTAGACAGCCATTCAGAATGGGTTGATATGAGATGGTTAATTGTAGAGAAACGTATGAACTCTGATTTCTTTATAGTAGTATATAGTGGTTCCCTGATAGGAACGTGTTTTCTGTGAAGACTATTTTTCCCTGAATATTCCTCTCTGCTGTTATAAAGCACATTTTAGACTAAAAGCTTGTAGTGTTTTCAAACCATTTCATTAATAACTTTTTTGAGGGAGCTTTTAATTAAAGGTATGAAACTCTTCAGAGGTGGTCACCATCTCAATTCTGTCTCAATAAGTTTCTCTCAAATGGAGAGTTTCACATCTAGCCACTCTAGTCTCAATTACACCAATTTATTTGTTAGCAGTGTGAAATTTCATGCCAGCATTTTTTATGCAATCAATGCAGTGGCTGCAGGCATTTTATGATGCAGATAACTGACCTGATTTGAACACTGCATCTGAATGTTCATTTGTTACTAAATTTGGCACAGTGCTTCGCCAGATATCTACCACCCCGAAAGCCAAATATCAATACCAGAACAGGCTACAAATCTACTACAGTGACCAGTAAGGCTTGGCACTGATCCATAGTCTGAGTCAGTTCACTGTTTTCAGAAACTGGTTCAGATAAAAATTCTGTTTATTCTTGCTCTACAGTGGTTTCACATGTTTTCATTGCTTCATTCTCTAACAATCCTGTTTCATACGTATGTGTACAGTTTGTTTTCAGGGCTACATATGAGGGAGCACTAACGGATTAATTACATGCAGTTTGTACCACATAGCTTTTTTACAGGTCAAATCAGTGTCATGTAATTTATATGTTATATAAAGCTCAATCAATAATCTGCTCCCATCAGCAACCACTGTAAACTGGCTCCAGTGTTCCTGGGTACATTTTTGCACTCTCATCTTGATCAGCACAACACGCAGTGCTTGCTAAAAATGAGCAAACAATACTGTCATCTCAGACAACACTGGCCAATTTCCCCTCTGTAAGAATCCACGAGAAGAAAACACGTTCCGCCAGGCAGCTCTGAGACAGATAGAGAGATAGTGTGTAGGGTGTGTATATGTCTACATGTTTGCCCAGATGCCTTTGTGCATGTGCCTGTTTGTTTGTGAATAGACAGGGAACACAGAGTCTCATAGCGTGTGTTAAAGACAGAAGGTATAGCATGTTATGCAACCCTTTAAACTGACCTCATGCTCTTCCATGTAGAACAGTAGACCACATGATGAATCCGTTGTCTTTCATTGAGTTTCCTGTGACTATTTTTTTTCCCCCAGTGACACCAAAGATGCTGCCTTATGATTCTAATATTGGAAAAATGAAGTCACCATTACTCCTACTCATACATCCTACACAGGCACATCCTACACGGTTCTCAATTGGACCAGGGATGTAAGGGGATGCCACTACTGGCTAAAAGAAGACAACCCCCCCCCCCCCCCCCCCCCCCAACCCTTCAAAGCTGTCTATCCATTTCCTTTGGATTAAAGTTATGTGATATGTGACACTATATTTCCAAAAGTATTTACGCACCTATCCTAATCAGTGTGTTCCTGAATTACTTCCATGGCCACAGGTGTATAGAGCCAAGCACATAGTCATGCAGACTGCTTCTACAAACATTTATGAAAGAATGGGTCGCTCTCAGGAGCTCAGTGAATTCCAGCATGGTACAGTGATAGGATGCCACGTGTGCAACAAGTCCAGTCGTGAAAGTTCTTCGCTACTAAATATTCCACAGTCAACTGTCAGTAGTATTATAACAAAGTAGAAGCAATTGGGAATGACACCAACTCAGCCACAAAGTGGTAGGCCATGTAAACTGACAGAGCATGACCATGTAAACTGACAGAGCATGTATCCATGCCTTACATCACCAAGCGCAATGCAAAGCATCAAATGCAGTGGTTTAAAGCACCACCACTGGACCCTAGAGCAGTGGAGACGTGTTCTCTGGATTGACAAATCATGTTTCTCCATCCGATGGATGACTCTGGGTTTGGCGGTTCCCAGGAGAATGGTACTTGTCTGACTGCATTGTACCAAGTGTAAAGTTTGGTGGAGGGGGGATTACGATGTGGGGTTGTTTTTTAGGAGTTGGGCTTGGCCCTTTAGCTCCAGTGAAAGGAAATCTTAATGCTTCAGCATCAAGAGATTTTGGACAATTTCATGCTCCCAACATTGTGGGAACAGTTTGGGGACAGCCCCTTCCTGTTATAACATGACTGCACACCAGTGCACAAAGCAAGGTCCATAAAGACATGGATGAGTGAATGTGGTGTGGAAGAACTTGACTGGTCTACACAGAGTCCTGACCTCAACCTGATAGAACACCTTTGGGATGAATTAGAGTGGAGACTGGGAGCCAGGCCTTCTCGTCCAACATCAGTGTCTGACCCCACAAATGTGCTTCTGGAAGAATGGTTAAAATTCCCATAAACACGCTCCTAACCATTGTGGAAAGCCTTCGCAGAAGAGTTGAAGCTGTTATACCTGCAAAGGGTGGGCCGACATCATACTATACCCTATGGATTAAGAATGGGATCTCACTCAATTTCATATGCATGTGAATGCAGACGAGCAAATATTTTTGGCAATATAGTGTATATCTACTGTCAATATTTTAATTCCACCCATATTTGAGATTTACATACCAAAGACTAACCCTTTGTTTTTTTTTATTTCCAGTGAAAACAGACATTAAGGGGGTTCCCAAGTGGCGCAACTGTTGCCAAGCGTTGCTAAGCGTTGGCCCTATCGTCAGGAGATCGCGAGTTTGATTCCTGGTGATGCTACTGCCAGCCGTAGCCAAGAGTCCAAGAGAGCACAATTGGCCTCACTCTCTCTTGGTGGATAGGATGGCCCCCATTCTCCTCCCATCACTCAACATGATGCTAGTCAGTGCAGGCGTCTGTTAGCTGATGTAACAGATCTGGCGTTTAGCTGTCCCGTGATGTTGCTTGAGCGGCACTTCGAAAAGATGTGGTGGTTGGTTTCACAGCTCTCGGAGGAAGCCTGTGCCTTCACCCTCCTAGCATTGGTAGTGTCGTGTGACTGGGGGAGTTCTAACTAGTGGGTGGAATTGGAAACAACTAAATTGGGGAGAAAATCTGGTAAAAATTTAAAAAAAAAAAGAAAACAGACATTAAATACAGATTCTGCATCATTAAATTTCAGAGAAAATTTCTTTAGTCAACTAAAATGACTAAAGTAGATCTGAAGAGGTTAAATATAATAATTTGCACAAAGTGCAAAATAAGTGAAAACATTCGGGTTTCCAAAACGGGAATTTTAAAATGATGTTAATGTAGAGAACTGGTGACCTGTCCAGGGTGTATCCTGCCTTCCACCCGATGACCGCTGGGATAGGCTCCAGCACCTCCCTGCGACCCTGAGGGAGAAGCGGCTTAGAAAATGAAGGGATGGATGGATATTAATGTAGAGATATTGGAACTCCTAACAACCATGCAAGACCAGAACATTGTGCACTGTTTTGTTACAGTTTCCAGGTTTGACATGTTTCGTCAAAACAGTGCAAAACAGTGTGCAGTAGGTGTTTTCTCTCGTTTGATTGGTGTGTCAGGAATGTTACCCAGTCACCTGTGACTTGTACATAAACTCCACTGTATTAGATAGGCAGTATACTGTGCACATGGATTCTAATAACATCCTCTACAAATGCAGCCACTGTAGTTTAGTACATGCAAAAACTGAAGATGGTAGAAGACGTATTCTGAAGTATTAAACGCACATTTTGAACCCATCAGGCTCAGAAAATTCTTCAAAAAGAATGGCAGGAATGGACCTCTCAGCAGCAATAGTTGCAATGCTTGCGTGACATAACAAGAAGTTCAATGCAACACCATTTCCATTTTGCTGTCTTGTAACGTAGAGAGAGGGAAAAAAAATCAAGCTCTATTCTTACTTCAAATTTGACAAAATCCACAGGTTTTTTGTCCATCCTTCCACTGTAAGAAAACAACTCAACTCTATGAATCAGCAATGATGTTTAGCTGTCAAGAAGCTGTTATTGAAAAAAGTAACAGACCAAAACGTAGTACATTTGCACCAGATACAGAAATCAAAGGCAATCAACTTCTAAGACTGAACTTTGGAGGTGGACTAATATCCTTATAGATTTCTTAGAAAAACTGAAAGCAAGTCACCAAAAAAGAATGGAGACACTACATACAGAAAAAAATGCAGTTAATAGTCGCTGTAGAGGGTGAAAGTGTGGTGTCTGACTTTTGCACAGAACTATACTCAAAAAACAATTAAAAGTCATTGTGAGTTTGTCAAAGGCTTGTTGTTTGTTTGGTTTGCTAAAATTGTTGTTTGAGAATAATGAAGGTTCATTGTGCTTTCTCTAGAAGTTTATTATATGTTGGCCAATTACATGTCCCTAACTCAGGATTAGATTATGACATTTACTTCTCTTTGAGATTTTCCCAGTTCCCCTATGATCTCATGCTTTTGCCTGATAAGATGTTGTAAGCTGGATATGAGAACCATGCTGCCCTCATTGCCCTGATGATTCTGATGCAGGGGAAAGAAAGCACAAAATATTTTTATGAGCTATTTTTAATATCTGTCTGCTCACAATCTTAGGAAATGTAGCAGAACAAACAATTCAGCAGTGGCCGAAACAAGTCATATAGCCAATAGTGATAGATAATCGTCTGTAAACATAATGTATAGCGCTTGAGAAGATTAATCGCAAGTCTTGATTTCAGCTCACCAAATTGATCTGAAATTATAAATGTATGTACATTTGAATTCTGAGTACCTTTTAGAACTCAAATTGTCATTGCATTTTAGGGCACATTATCAAGTCACCAGAATCATGTTCCTATGCCATAAACAGGGGAAATGATGGAGAGGAAACAGGTAATTAGGTTGAAGGGAATTGGGAGGGGTGCTACAAAGGGACTGCCTGTAAATAAGGCGTTAAGTGTATTACATAAGTGCATTTACTTTGATATCACCTTATCCTACATTTTGGCAATAAAACATTTTCCTGACTTGATCTGAACTCTGTGTGTTCATTTGTTGCAGTGCATTTTATTTTATTTTCCCTTTTGTTAAACCCAGGGGTTTAACTGCTCAAATGTTGGCTCAGGAGAGGTAATGGTGAGTTTCCTAAAATTCCTTAGAAGAAATAACATTGGACAAAAATAAGATATGAAATTCTTCCAACCAAGACACAAAAACAATATTAGCTTATCATCAGAACTTAGCAGGCTCTTCACCTGAGATGAGAAAGGTTGTTTTTAACTTAATTGCAGATAAACATGAGTGTTATTATCTTGACAAACCTGAGCACAACATTTAACTTTATTGAGATCTCTACCAAAAATCAAGAAGAGACACCTGTGAGATTACCGGGCTCTTTAGCTCAGGAGAAATATCTGAGCAGCAGGGGACTTCAGCAAAAGTCTCATTTGTCTTTCTATTTGATCTCATAGTTGTCCAGGAAAAACTACCAAGATACTAAGGAGGTCTGTCTTTTGATTTTTCTATCCTATGGAAAGGCCATTGCATGAGACACTTATGTGCTTTCCCAATAAAGCCAAGCTCCAAGGACAGGTACCCACAATAAAATAAAATATAGTGTAACAGTGAGAAACCGCTATTTTCAGTCCCACCCTTTCCAGGAGCAGACACAGTACGTCAAGCGTTGTACATCTAACAAGCATTCAGTCATCCTGAGTCTGGGTCCTGGACGTCAAACTCTTGGAAAATCATGCTTTTATGTGGTGTTGCGAGTGTGTGCCTTTATTTGTGTGTGTGTGTGTGTGTGTGTGTGTGTGTGTGTATTAGTGGGGGCAGGGGGTGTAAGTGGCGTCACTGGTACCTCAATAATGGCAGTGCTGTGCTGCTAAAAGTAGGAAGGGTGGGTGTGCCGTCCAGGCCTAAGTGCTGATTACACAGAAGCTCTGTGTTCTCTCCTCTCTGCACACATGGTACCTATTTAGCCTGTTCTGCCTCACTGCTCTTTCAGAAAGCCCAGAAAAAAAACACTATAACCCCAAATATTAAATTCACCATACCTCATCAGAAGTATCACCTAATCTAGTGCACACTTACATAGGCCGCCATGTGCTTTCAATGCCTAGTGCAGTTGTTTTGGAGGTAGACCTTTAGTTACCAAGATACAGGTCAGTAAAATGCTCTCAGATATAGCCTTTTGACCAGGTGCATGTTTCTGCACCATGCTCTTCACTTTTTTTGCGCAGCCTCAGAGTTTTTCAGACCTTGCTATAGCGTGCTCTGCTGATAAAGCGCCCTGGATACTGACTGTATCTGCTCATTCACAGACTGGCTTAGCAACTAATATCACTCTCTCTCTCTCCAAAGTGCTTAAGGGAACAGTCTGTCCTCGAGAAAAAATAATAATACACAATCATAACATTTCCTCGGAGTGAACTCTCACGTACACCACAGCCTCTCAGCTTCTCCAAAGCTGAACACAAGACACTGCACTCTCTCATCTAGTTACCTCACTCTGCTTCTGTTTGCTCTTACGTCGTGATTTGTACTCAGGAGTAGTGATGCGCGGATCGATACTGAAATATCGCTTCCATCGATACCAGGTCTTTATGTTCTAAAATCGAGTTTCAAATCAAAATATCGATACTTTTGATACTTCAGTCATTTGAGGTAATGCAAAGCACTAACAGGAACACTGTGGAAGTAACTAAAATATTGAGATCTTGTCTAAATGATATGCGGTTGGTGGGAACTACTTTTTCTTCCGCCTGGGTCACTGCATAATGCGTAAGTACTGCGGCACGCTCACACAGACGCTCACTCAGTCTATGGCGCTGTACGTACGCTATGGCGGAACACAAGAGACGTCATGTGTGGAGCTATTTCAGCTCCACAAACAGCCAAGATGCTGTTTGTGATTTGTTTAAAAAAACTATAAGGAGTTGTGGCAACACAACAAACCTTGTTAAACACCTTAGGGTAAACCACAAGGCCAAATATGAGGCTTTCATGCTTAGGCGGACAGAAGAGGAGAGCACTGTGTCAGATGCTGCTAATGCTAGGGCAAGACAGACATCTCTAGCGGAGTCCTTCGGCTTCGGTGCCGCAGGCAGACACTATCCAGGTACAGAGGGAGAAAATGTGAAGCCTTAAGCAGCACTAAGCGCTGTTACTGTTAAGAGTTGTTCAAATCAATACCATAAATATGGTTATAAAGTAAATAACGAAATAAATACATGATTCAACAAAAAGCTGCATAAGTTTAGCTTAGAGTAAAAAATATGTGCATCACTGGGTGATTTATTCAGGTAAGGTTTGCTAACGAATTGATAAGTATTTATAATTGATAACTATAAATTATTTAAAGTAGATTACATATACTAGGTGTCACTAAGTTATAGTAATTGTGATAAAACAGCCATGGTGAACTTTCAGTGAGCATTTCATAAAATGTATCTATTATTATGTACAGTCAGGCTAATTTGCTGTTAAATGAACATATAAAAATGTAGGTATTGTCAACCTTCTGCAAATATTGTGGCATTTATTTATTTAACTAAATATTTTACTGCCAATTTCAATTTCAGTTACCCAGTATTATAAAACAGCAAGTATTTAATTTGTTTTGCCCTGTGATTTTATATTGTTTGAAGATGATTCCCCAAGAGCAGCAACACTCACAAGATGCCTGGGACAGATGATTGTGAAGGATCTCCAGCCTCTGTCCATAGTGGAAGACCAAGGTTTCCAAGCATTTGTGAGAGCTCTTGACCCTAAATATAATCTCCCAGGAAGAAAAAAACTGACAGAGACTCATCTTGTTAATATGTGCGATGAATGCAAAGGCAAAGTAAGGGCGTCTTTGCAAAATGCTTCTAGTGTTGTAATTACCACTGATATGTGGACTTCAGTTTCCACAGAGGCATATTTAACTGTAACATGTCATCTAATTGAAAACTGGCAAATGAGGGAATTTGTTTTGGAAACCCACACTTTCCAAGGGCAGCATACAGCAGATAATATCTGTTTAACACTTAAACGAATCACAGATGAATGGGGCATAACTGACAAGGTTGTTGCAGTTGTGACAGACAATGGTGCAAATATGGTAGCTGCAGTGCACAAGGCTGGATGGAGGCATCATCCATGTTTTGCACATACACTAAATTTAGTTGTAAAGGACAGTATAAAAACTGTCCCAGAAGTGGTGAAAGTGCTGGAGAATGCAGTGCGATCGTGTCCTTTTTTCACCACAGCACTCAGGCCACACAAAAGCTCAGGGGTATTCAACAACAGTTGAAAGTGGCAGAGCACAAGCTAATCCAGTCAGTAGATACCCGCTGGAATTCAGTTTTTTACATGCTGGAGAGGATATGTGAACAAAATGAAGCTGTGACCACTGGCCTCTCCCTTTTAGGGAGGAATGCACTGTGCTTAAATCAGGGAGAACTATCCCTCATCAAGCAAACAGTTGATGCATTAAGACCATTTGAGGAAGTGACACGGGAAGTTTCGGCTGATAAGTATGTTTCAGTCTCCAAAGTTATTCCACTTGTATCACTCATTCACAGGGCTGTAGCAGCCTGTGAGTGTCAAGGTAGCTCACTTGCTGCACAACTGGCACAGCAATGTCAGCGCAGATTCAGGGGTATTGAGAGCATTTACTGTCTAGCTGCCAGTACATTTCTGGATGTTAGATTTAAACATCTTGGATTTCGAGACAAGGACAATGTGGAAGTCATGAAAAAACGTCTCCTCTCAGAAATGCAGGAAGTGTATCAGACAAGACAGGCAGCTCCCACTCTAGCCCCAAGCTCAACAGCTACTGTTAGCTCTTCCCCATATACTTCCACTTCAGGGCCTTCTACTTCAGAGCCAAACCAGAGTCCTGCCCCCTCAGGTTCAGCTGTATCAAAAGGAGACATATGAACTGATTTTGACATGCAGGTTTTGTCAGGACAACATCACAGGTCAGCTGCCAGTGATGTACTCATTGAAATACATCGGTACTCAGAAGAGAAAGTGATGGCCCGAGATAGTGATGCACTGGTTTGGTGGAAAGAACATGAACCAACCTTCCCAGCCTTGAGCAAACTAGCAGTGAGATACATGGGAATTACTGCCACTTCTGTCCCAGCAGAGAGAGTCTTTTCAAAGGCAGGAGAGGTTCTGAGCAAAAAACGGAACAGACTAAAGGGGAAAACAGTAAATATGATATTGTTCCTCAACAAAAACCTGTAAATTAAGTGTTATTTAGATATTCAGTTTGTTCATGTTAATGCAATATTTCAGGAGTTCTAGATAATTAAACACTAATTTATTTTAATTGTTTTATTATTTTACTTATTTAAATTTTTTTGCATGTTTGAAAACAATTTGTGTGAGGGTTCTCTGTTTTTTCTGTTGAATTAGTTCTGTTATATTGTAAATGAGGCTGCTACCTCAATATACTTTATTTAAAATAAATAAATAACTCTTATATCTTGTATTTTTTTTATGATGCTATGACTTGAAATACACTACTTTTTTTTAGATTTACGAGACACATTAAGTGTAGTTGCAAAAGGTATCGGTATCGGATCGGTATCGCCGATACCAGCCTGAGTTTTATTCAGTATGGGATCGGAAAGGAAATCGCTGGTATCGAACATCACTACTCAGGAGGTGTGCCCACGTTACTTTTGCACACCCGTATTCCGAAACCTCCAGACCAAACCCCGCCCCCTGCGGTAGGATTGGTCAGAAGTTCAAAAGTGTGGTCTTATAATTTCATTGGCTAGGCTTGTCCCTGCAAATTAATAAGGTAAAAAAGAAATTTAAAAATAGCTAAATTATGCTAAAGCTTGTTTATTACACTCGTATTTTCTCTCTCTCTCTCTCTCTCTCTCTCTCTCTCTATATATATATATATATATATATATATATATATATATATATATATATATACACTAGCTCAAGTTGTTTTATATGACTATTATTTCTCTGTCGGTATATACGGATCATGAATTGTAGTGCTTTTTAGCAATGCAGTAATACACATACTTCAATATATCGCAAAAAGATGATAGAATAGATGTTCAGAGTTTGTAAATAAAATAAAGAAAATAAAATGTAAAAAAGAAATGTCTCACAACAGATGCAACAAGCTTCAGCATGAGTCTTATCCCTTTCAAAGGTCTGTCAGTAAAAATAAAGCACCCGTCTGCTGGGCGCAGTGGGCGTGGCCTGGCGGAATACGGGTGGGAGAGCGAGGCTGCGCTCATATAGGGCTCCTCCACCGCGCGCCTGACTCACACGCTGAGCTAAGAGCAGGCAGAGCTCGAGCCGGACGTCTTCACCACATCATCAGCAGACTTCAGCTCTGGGAAAGCACGGTTCTCCAGTTTCCTCTGTTTGGCTAAACTGGCCTGGAGATGCTCGATACTCACTGAGCTCTGTAAGCTGCTCACAGGAGGTTTTGCGGTTTGGAGGCAGCATTTTTAGAGTGTAAGTTCAGTGAGGAGGTGCTCGGAGGGGTCTACTGCTAACCTTAGCTAGTTGAGCGTGACAGATCCGACCACAGACGAGAACGAATGGTTTTCCTTCATACGGACCCAGAAACGCATGGACTTTGTATGAGAGGTGAGTAGAGATCTGATTCACACCAACGAAGCAGATGTTTGACGTTTTTTACTCAGACTGGACTCGAGTTTCTGTGAGAGGAGCTCGTTCCTTTAACGCGAACATTGTCTAGCTAACCTTTTTTATTTTTTTACCCTATAGACTGTTCAGTCTCTCTTCGTCTATTTTTATTATATTTTATGTAGTTAAAATACCTTTTTACCTTTTATTTTTTCGTTGATTCGCATTGGCGGCGCTGGCGCGTCGCACTGGTGAAGTTTTTGCCCCTGAGGGCAGCAGCAGCGCTGATGGAGGGGCTTTAGGAGCTTTCATGGCGTTAGAAGGATTTACGGGAGGTGACTGCAGAGTAAAACTCACGGAACTTAGGATAATTTAGCAGCCTTTCCAAACCTACTTACCAGATTTAGCTTTTGGATGTTTCTGAACTGGTTCCGCGTTTGGGGAGCTTTCCCCAGTCTGGTGTCTGGTGTGCTACGCCTGGTAACTCCGCTCAGTACATCCCTGAATTCTCGTGTGATTGGACGATGAAGACCCGCAGAGCGTGTCATGGTATATGTATTTGCTGATAAAGTGCTTTTTCTCCCCTCCTGACGAGTCACTGGACTGTAATACTTTCTCCATGAGGAATACTGCTGGTCTGAGATGGTGCGAGTCATTCAGCCATGGGAAGATCTCCTCTTTGTGAAAGTACACGTGGCCCTGCATTATCTGCAGTTCTTTTTGTCTGTCATCTGGGGTCAAGTTACTGTCTAGTTTGTTTGTCTTCCTCAAACATGACATACTTGGTCAAGCATGCCATTGTCTTTTGGACTAGAAATATTTTCGGGGGTGGTGGGGATGTGGACCAAAGCTGTTTCCTGTGACTCAACAATGGCCATCACTGCTCAAGCAGTCGGTGGTCCAGTTCCTGGCCAACATCAGAAGCAGACAGGGATGTTGAAATAATGGACCAGAAAAGAGAAAGGGGGAATAAATAAAATGCTATACAATAGTTCGGACTGCAGGGTGGACACAATGTACTGAAAAAAGTGAGATGTTTTCAGGAACTGAAAACAAAGGGGTAACTGCAACCTTTACATAAGCAATATCCGTTACTATAGCCCACTCTTACTGTTGTTGGTATTGACCCCCAAGTGCCCCCCAGAATTAGTTAATGCATTTGTGTCTAGTGTGTGTAAGAGATGGCAGGTCTGCTTGTTTGCCCAGTCAAGGTACATTGTTAATACAGCCCGTCACAAGGGCTGTAATCCTTAAAAAAGTAAAAGTAGACTTTTTTTTAACAGTCCACTTCTTTTAGTTAATGGACTTATTTTAACGAGGTTGCAGGTCTTGATCTCTAAAACTGTTATAGTGATTGTAGTGCCTTTTTCATAAGGTGAGCGAAGCTTATATTGTTTTTAAGTATTACATAGCAACAAAAAAAACCCCTCTAAAATCTTGTATGGAAAACTACCCTGAACAGTCACTGTGTGAAATATGGCTTGCTCTTTTTCCATCCTGGACAAATGCTGTCATATAACACTGGTTACAGTAGCAGTTTTCACTTGCAGACACAGATATAGCCTGTTTAATATTTGATGCACCTTCAATGACTGTTCCGAGTTAATGCGTCACAAGTGCAACTGATCCTGCACTGAGGGTTAAGGGTCTGGAATCTCTCTGTAAAGGGCAGCACAGTACTGATGGTACACTTGGTAGTCAGTAGACTAACTGCACTCTCAGCAAATGATCACATGCCAGTAATACTCTTAAAAATACAGCTATATACAGATTCCTAATTGATCTTTGCCTTGAATGTATGGTACAAGGAAAAATCTCTTAACTGTTACAGAAAAGTTATATTAAATGGAGGTTCTTATACTTTTAAAACTCGTATATGAATAATCAACCATTATTTTGAGCCAATCAACCATTTAGAGAACCAAAAAATATTTTTCTATGACACATTTTTAAAGTTTTAAATGTTTTATATTGTAAGAATTTGCCAGCATGGTGCAATGTCCTCCCAGCCCTCTGATATGTAATGTAATAATGCTGTGGATGTCTAGCTTATATCTTTTCCATATTTTTTCCTGTTCAGATCTTGGAGGTGAGTCCCACCACTTTACACCAGGGATATCAGTGGAAAAGGGAAAGAAGGGTCCCTCTCATTTGAAAGGCATCCATCTCTTCCAGAGCTCCACCATGTCTCTGGCCTCCTTCCACTTGATGCAGACCCTAAAGAACTCCCCTGCAGCCCTCCGAAGGCACTTCCGGCGGGACCGCACTGAGAGCCTTTCTCACGGAGACCCCATCTTCAAGGTACACTATTTGGGTACCAAGAAGATCTTCTCCTTGGACCTGGAGCAGGCAGAGGATGCTATAGACCGGCTTCTAGATGGTGCACCTGGCAAGTTATCCAAGGACCATGCCCTTGTGGTGCGGCCACGCTATGTGGAAGTCAAAGAGTTAAGCACAGGGAGGCAGCTCACCAAGACCTACCTGCACGACATTGCATACTGTGCTTCGCACACAGCCCGGCCCAACGTGTTCCTCTATATCTGCAGGCAGCCAGGTCAACAGCTGCAGTGCAGGGTGTTCTGGTGTAGTCGGGTGGAAAGGGCTAAGGACATGACTGCGTGCCTGGCAAAATCATTTCAGAGGGCATTAAACGATTGGCAGGATGGGTGTGCCACGTTGGCGCAGGCAGAAGGCGTCGCTAAGGAGGACGAGGCACTCAGCAACTCTACCATGCCCAAAGTGTCAACGTTGCCAGCCAGTCTGGGAAAAGGTGAGCGCTGCAGAAGTGATCAAACATCCCTTTAGAAACCTAATGTGTAAATAAATGGCGAATGATGGGTCCAATATGAAGTGACAAAAGATTACGTGTACATTGTGATGCGGCGTAATAAATTAAACACAGACTGGTGCATCAGTAATGTCACATGGTTACAGATGGACCTGCATTGTTTTGATCTAAATAATTGGTTTGCGTTTGTTGGATTGTATAAATAGCTTCACCACAGAAATGCTGATTTAGTGCTTGCATTTTTGCAGTACGCAATAAAAATACTATGACTGGTTAAAGGGCCAGTATTATGATAATGGTTAATCAGTAATACATATTTCAGCCATAGTTTGTTAAATAACGATACAACTTATTGTATTATAATGCATGGTATTATTTTCTATCATTGTAATGTACCTAGCATGTTAACTCTAGCTTAATTTGTTAGTTTAGGGATAACATTGTGGCTAGAACATTAGATGAGGATACTATGGCTATTGTTTTAAATATTGTACTTTTATAATGTTGAATGTTCTAGTATAAACTAAATAATCTAAATATGGGAACGTTAACATGTTAATGTAAGGTGTGTTTTAGCCAGTCCTTAGTTTTTCTGTATTGAAAACTATATAGAATTCACCACTGTGTCATATCAAATCAAATGATTCGTTTTGTGAATCATCACACCCCTTCCTGCTATTATTCTCATATTCATATTTAATGTGCATGGTTATGTGTATTTTGTTCTACTTACATTATTGTTGTGCTAGAATGTAATATTGTCTTTCTCTGTCATGCTCACAGTTCGTTGGAAGAAGAAAGGCTCTGTGTCTCGCAGTCCTCTGAGAGCAATCACCAGACGGGGATCAGGAAGTGACAGCTGGCACTGAATTGTCCAGGTTCAACCCTTCTGCTTGATCTTTTGACCCCTATGGGATCTTACCAACTAGAAGACACTTTCTTGTGTTTGGGGAGGTGGGAGCAGGGAGACGGGAGGTGGGAGGGGAGAGAAAGGCAACAACAGCTGGACTGAACAGAACAGACCACCAAACCTTTCCTCCCAGGAAAGTAGTCTTGAGACTGCAGTCAGTGTTTGAAGTGATGCCAACTTTGCTGTTTGGTTATATGCTGGCCAATTTTATTTTATTCTTCATCTTATTGATGGTAGTGTTGTGTACCAGTGTCGGTACTTTGGGACCATTAAGCCTAAAATGCAACGTTGTGCAGACAAAGTGCATCACCAGTCAACTAAAACCAACCTAACCAGTTGCTAACAGTGACAAGTGTTTTAATCGGTTTGGCCTGTTCTGAGTACATATATGTTTGGGAAGGGGATGAGCATGACTGACATGACTGATGAACATTGAAACAGGAAACGTGTCTGTGTTTGTATTGGACCTGTCATGCTGGAGATTTGTGTGGGAACAGGGAGGATGCTGGGACAAGAATAGCAGACAATAGCAAGACAATTCCATCTAATTCAAGCATAAAGGTGGATTACCATGTTAAAATACAGTGGCAAAAATTAGACCTTTCACATATACTTTTGGGCCAGTTTTAAGACTTTAAGCAGTGGAAGGGAAATCAATGTGAATTAACTAGCTAGAACTGTAATAATCTTTAGTCTTTTATCATGAGAACAAATAGGTTCTGCTATGTAAGGGCCTATTTCCCTGCAGAAAAACATTCACGTTGGATTCAGTCTTCTAAAGATTTTCACCATTTCATTTGCCTCTGAGCAAATAGTCAGCAAGGCAGTAAGCCATGACTTCAAGTACTCTCCCAAAGAGAAAACAAAGTGACTAAGTGGGTATTCTGCATTCTTGTGCACGTTTGGTTAGAGAACACAGTGCGCCCTAAGTAGTTTGGAATTCTTGCCGTGCACCTGCATTCCGGTAGGGCCATTCTGGACTCCTTTATGTCCCTGCCCCTCCTCCTTCCCCTGTCTGCCTTCATGACTCTGCAAGTTTTGAAGCAAAACATCAACTCAAGTGTTTTTCTTTTCCACATTTTGCAGATTCATGCTAGTGACTTTTTTGAGACCAAGAGATTTAAATGCTGATTATGCTAACAACTGCACAGAGAACCTAAGCAGAGTTTTAACAGGGCCAAGCACTTGTCACGTATCCTCTTGCTTTATTAGCATAAACCATGTGTTCTAAACAGGCTGAATGGTCCAGATTTACTGGACCATTTACCTAGCCCCATAAGTATCCATCTCATCTAGACAGCATATCCTTGCTGTTACATATTCTGACTGGACGCAGCTGCATGTTTCAGTATCTTATTGTGCCTGGCCCAAATATTACAGCATCCAGGCATGTAGATCATTAATTTTCTGGATATTTTAATCCTTGCTGGTTTTAATCTAAAGCATATTAAAGTGTAACCCGTGTTACAAAGATGCCAGACCTGCTTTCAGGATCTGTATGTCTGCTCGAGGGTTTTTATGTCTAATAAATGTGCATGTTTTTATTTTATATATTCTGTGTACATATTTAAATATGTATCTTATTAAAATATAAACTTTTATACAGTATTGCTGTGTTATTGTTTTGTATAATTGCCCATCTCTCTCTGTCACTGAAAAATGTTACCACAAAGCACAGAAAGGAAGCTTTTTAATTTTGTCTTCAAAGGCAGATTATTGCCTTGGGTTCCAGGAAAATGAATTCCTTTGAAAATTTAAGACCAAGTAGCCCCCTGAAATGTCATGTGACACTAAGCTTAGGATTAATCCATTAAGATATGGCATAAAACCTTGTGTTATAAACACTACTGTACACTTAATGCCAACACCCTTGTATACAATGCAGGCCTTCTACAAGTAAAATCTAAGGCTTTACCTCCATTCTGACCAGCATAGTCACTATTGCTTTTTATCTATACCAGTCAGCACTTTCAGATGAACAATGTAAAGTTTTGTTAACACAGAGCATCAATTATGTGAACTGAAGTTGAATATGACAAGGATCACTGATCCAGTCCTTTACAAAGAATTCCATTTAATTCTAATTAATTTAATTTAATATACAAGTCCTGTGTCCAGACAGCAGCAGACCAGACTCAAACTGAGAAAAATGTCCTGTTGCAATGTGTGGCCAACTAAGATACGCAAATTCTAAACAATTCCATAGAGAGATAAAAAGCACTTGAATGATTCAGCACCAAAATGTTTTGTGAAGACTATATCCACACATCGTACAATATCTTAGTGGTACAGGTATTTCTTCAAACGCCCATCATTTCCAAGACAAATGGACCCTCAGGAACCTCTGTGTGTTCAGATGAGTCTAAAGTTCATCTCAGTTCCTGCATCTGACTGATCGCTACAGTTCTTTTTGTGCAAACTGTTGTGATGTCCAGACTGGACCCAGTGGTCATCATGGCAGTGTGACGCCATTTACTAGTCGCCTGAGGAGTCTGGCAGTGATGGGCTCCTGCTCTTCACCCCACGGAGCCTGTGAAGCTCGACAAGACTCTGGAAATGGAGTCGCCTCAAGGGTTGCATCTCCTTCACAACTAGGAGGAAGAGAGGTAAAAGAAGATTAGCATTCAAGCCTACAGTATCCTGGCAGGACCTTCCTATGCTTTCTAATTAAAAAGAGGAAATTTTCAAATTAACAATGAAATCAACAGAACTTTTTTTTATATCAACATATATTAAAATGAGAAAATGCAGTTTTATAACTGCAGTGATTATTGGGTTAACAAGACCAGAAATCCAATCTATGCTTTTGTTTACAGCTCCCATTATAGTAGGACCAGGGTCAGCCTTCAGATTGAGTGTGCTCCGAACTGCCTTTCTTGCACTCACCCATATCATAGAAGGGTTCCTCATGACTTCCCTGAACGACAATCATCTCCAGGAAGTTAAGGAGGGCCCCAGTGACTAGGAAGCGCTCTGGGAGTGGAAGGGTTTGGAGGTAACGCATGTCCAGAGTGAAAGGATTATCAGGAGGGGGCATTGTGCACAGACCCACTAGCTCATTCACTACATCCCACACCTGTGTTCCTGTAAGGGAAATGCACAAAAGAACATGAACATTTTGTCATTATACAAGGTTACTGCCAAATTCTAGTGCCCAGTAGGAAGCTGATGAGTAAAAGAGGCTGTAGATGAATCAAGTCCATTGTATTTGACACTAATGGGCAATACTAACTTTTTCCTTTTTTCTGAAGTCCACTTATGACGCTGGGTTTATGTACCAAAATTAACATGAATCAGTTTTACACTCAAGGGTACATCTCAGTACATAACTGTACTAGAATTCATTGAAATTATATTTTCTAATTATACTGACTCCACATCTACTGACTCCACACACTTTGTCTCATCTACAAGCTTTTTGTTTTATTGTTCTGTTTTTTAAACATTAGGTTATGAAAAGGTAGAAATATGTACTTATCACCGGGGAAAAACTTATTTAAGGTACAAATTTGGACCTTAAAACCACTGTTGAACCTTTAAGGGACCATTTACTTTGTTTGATTAATGAAAAATGTACCTGCATTATTTCTTTATTTCTAACAGTGTATATGACCAGTCTCCAATTTCTTATAGAATTAAGCTGGACATTTCTCTTACTGTGCCTTTACGGCTGGTTATAAGTAGACCTTAAATACTGGTCATATGGTAGTCCTATATTGTGCCTCGTTCAAAAAGTAGTCCAGGCTGAAACATTCTTTATCATTTCAGTGCAAATGAGCAGAGCTAAACTGCTGTGGGCTGAATACAAAATGAAAGTCGAACTGAATTTAAAATAGACTGCTTATGCCATATACTTTCCATATGTAATGGACCATAAAGACTAGGAATGTTATATTTTGACACTTTAACAGTGTTTACATATTAGCTCACTCTTTATTTCAGAAAATGTAAAGAAATTTGGCTTTCCATGAGATGAGCTCTGTAATATGGAATCAAGTCTACCAACCTTGAGAAGTTAAAACCCAGTCTGTGATGGACTTGAGCTTCATGGGCGTGTCTTTGACCAGCGAATCAGTGCCTCCGATGTTAACTAGGCGCTCATGATTGGATCGTATCCAGGCATATGGCCGGCCATATTTAGCATAGCCAGCCAACAGGAAAAGAGTGCAGTTAATTTCCTGTATTTAAACACATGCATTTTTTTAAACATACACAGTAAAAAATGATTAATTGTCACTATTAATAAGTGAAGTAATGAAAAGGTACTGAAGGGTACAAAATGTAAATTAACAGTCACATACAGGCACAGCAATCTCCTCCTCACTGGGTGAAGCTGGGACAAGATGGGAATCATTACTCCTGTACAGAACAACACAGAGCTGTGATGAGTCTATAGAGCTGTGCTGAGTATATTTCCACATATGTAGTAGCTCTCAAACAATCTCTCTACTTGTTGGCTTGCTGTCGAGGGGCCTGTGGAGGCTGAAGTCTGGGCTTAGGTTGAGGCCCTTCCCCAGGTAAAGGGGAGCTGTCATAGTCACTATCCAGACTGTAGCTGCTACTACATGTCGAACTGGTGAAGGAAGAGGCAACGGAGACAGGAAAGCCAGGAGAACGCCATCCCTAGAGGTGCAGAATAAACCTTAGGAGATGGGACATGTTTTAGCCAAACAACAAAAACTTGACAATAACAGACCTTAAGAATACAGAGCATTTCAAAGATGCTTAAATGAACAAGGAAGCCCTTGAAACCCTTCATTTAAAAAATTTATGAGGCCATGTGTTTCTTACTGTAAGACATAACATCTACATTTCAATCAAGTATTTTCAACTGAATAACTTTGATAACTGAATAACTGAAGTTTAATTGCAGCCATAATCAATACATTACATTAGCCTAACAAACAAAATATGCTATAACTAAACAATATGCCCATTTTCAGAGTCTATGGATCTGCACAGCAACTTTAGCGCAGAACTCAGGTCTATTATGATGATTTACTGTCAATAGAGAGAAACAGAAAAATCCCACCAAATCCTCATTGACAACAGTCAGCAGCAGTTCCTCTTTCCCCCTTAGCCAGGGCTGAAAATAACGAAAACCCTGCGAACAGAGGGGGGGTTGAAGGACAAGCTGCAGGTTGAGATGATCAGCATAGCCTACTGACACAAATCAACAGTTATTACAGTGTGATTTTTCTACTGCACTGATAAACCACTGTTCAAATCAGTTTATCCCCCATCCAACCTGTAATGATCCCAGAATTGCCAGGTCAGCCAGGAAATGCTGCAGCCTTCTCTTCTGCTCTCTCTCTCTGTTCTGTTTCCAACAGAAGACAGTAAAGACAGGCATTTAATCTGGCTCCTCGTCTTTTTACGGTTGCATCTTCTAAAAAACGCCATTAAGAAATTAACGTAAAAATAAACATAGGCCCAAGCTGCCTTCCCCCACGCCCACGCCCTGTCTCCTAGCAACGCCACCCAAGCCGCAGCACCCCGCGGAGCTGGAAATCGAACCTCGACGTTTTCACTCCTGAACGACTCTGACTGTAACAGTAACGTCTGACGAAGATTATCTGCGCTTTCAAATCGAAAATCTTCCTCTGTGGCACATTATTAACACTAACAGCACACACTGTAACACATCATCTCAGACAAACGAGCGTCTCGCTCTCCGACTTTACTTACGCTCACACTCATGTCGACTGCGTGCGTGTGAACATCCACGATGCAGAAAAGCTTTATTTCTGCTCGATACCGATTTAGCTCGCTGCCGTTAGTGCGAGCGCACGGTCACCGCCACAGACACGCCTTAACGCGAGACACCAGCGGCGCATCTCTCCTCTTAACCTATATGTCTGAGAACACTAACGGACGTCTACCTTTCTTGTTTTCGTGACACGATATTTAATTTTTTCCTGCATTTATTCACTTTATCCACTCAAAAAAAGCCGCCACTGGTCTACGTGATTGGTGTCTGATCCGGTGCCATAATGCAGTAGAGGCTGCTGTCGCAGGTAAGGGAGCGTCTGAATGTGTAGCTCTTCATAAAAAAGTGCAAAATGATGAAAGCAAGAGACCTGTTGCTTGGGAATAATAAGAACTGTGCAGCCTTAAACAATCTTAGCGTGTGCAGCATGTACTATGCCTTAAAAAGACCCATAGTTTCCTGCAGTACACTTAACATTTGGCAAGCATCAAATGCATCTGGACATCGGAACACATGTTAAACCATTGGGAATATTACAGTGTGGTATCAACACATCAGTTAAACATATAATATCCTAACTGACTACTGGACACCACCAGAAACCAACAGAAACTTTATGTAAATTCTTTTAAAATTATTTTAGTCCTTATTGGAACTGGCTTAACGATGACCATTAGAGGCCACTAGTGTCCTGTTGATGAAGTTATATTAGAAAAACAAAATGCGTCTGTCACGGGTCACCTATGAGGGTGATTTCTTTTCTCTTTTTTTGTTTCTTTGTGACGAACCCTTCAAAAAAACAAAAGCACATTAAAAAACACCAGAAACATTTTTTTGTTTGTTTCTGTGTTGTTTTTTTCTCAGCAGGGATTTGAGCACATTTGTTTTAGCACTAATTTTAGAGCTTGATTATCAATTTAGTCCCTTTTTCTTTGGTGTTTGAGTAAATCAGTCTCTTCACGAATATGCGCAGTTCTGCGCTGCACGTGCACCTCACATATTCTGCACAAAGTGTGCGCCGCCTGATCGCGCTCTTTCTCACTTGCTCAAAATGGCGTTAGCCTCAAACGCGGTTAGCTTTCGTAGCTAACGTTACCTCGACGAATTACCAGTACGCCAAGAATAATACTGTCATGTGTTTAACGTTTCCTAATGTGTTTCTGAGGTAAGCAATATAAACAGTGTGTCGTTCAACTGTTTAAACTGGTTGAAAGGTTGTGTCCAGCTTCTGTAGATTAACGTCAAAAATTCGGCCTTAACCGGCGTCGTTGTCCCCGTAGCCCTGTGAAACTGCGGGACGCTCGATCGGTGATTTGTTTTCTGACTGAGCTCAGTGGACGGGTGGCTTCTGCCGACCGAGCACTGTACAGTAGATCGACGTCAGTTCAGCCACAGAACTAATTATCTCCGTAATCGCGTTACTGCCTGGACTGTAAACGCCAGCACTGCACCTCTCCGAAACGCTGTGAGGGTGATTTGAGTAATCTTAACGAGTCAGACATGTTTTATGTTCACAAATGGTTTGTCTGGTTAAAAGAAAGTTAATAAGAAATACGCGACCCGAACCCGGAGAAGTGGAAGATAATGGATGGATGGATGAAATACTAATATATGAAAATTCTTAGATTCTCTGACATTTATGTCCAGGAATGTAATTCAACAGTTAACGGGATAGTTGGGCCACTGAGGGCCAAGTTGGAGGCCCACTGGCTTTTTGCTCAGCGTTTTCCGGGCAGCCCAATGGTGGTTTAGCAGAATGTGAGACAAGATGCTTCTTTTCATTGTTCGTCTTCCACTCGCAGGCCAATTTACTTTTTTTTTTTTCCTTTTATCATTTACGAAGTAGTTTAGCAATTCATTTAATATTTTATATTAATTTTATATGAGGCCTAGTCATTATTTTTCTCTCTCTCGGTAGAGTGCAAGACTAGATAGACCTTAATCTGGGTGGTTCGATGGTAGATCAGCAGGGTGCCTATCTTATCAAGGCAGCAGCCCGATTATATGCTTGCTATGTGAGTCATTTTACTTGGACAGGCAGAATCCGGTGTGATCCAGAAATATCCTGGTGAGGTGGCAACCCTAGACTGTATTTAAGAAATAAGCATCAAACACATGAAAGGATTTCATATACTGTCATCTTCTTTAGAATGCTGCTCATGAGCCTGCCTCTCAGCTGCTCCATCACTGTGCCTGCTGGTAAGTCATGGGTGCTAAATTGAATGGTTACTTTATTCTTATGCATTTTTTTAACAGTGTAGACCTAGTAGGATGTATAATTTGTCTTGCAGTGACAGTAACTCTGACATACAATGGCCCTCATACAACGGTTCTCACCTTTGTGCTCTCGAGTGTGTGTAGATTCTGTTCTTACCGAAGAACAAATCCCAAACAGAAAAATGAATGTCAGAATTCATGAAAACTGCGAAAGTGAGATTTAAGAAATATTTTTCTCTTAACAATGATTGTTGAATAAGGCCCATTGAAGCTGAAGGTATGTTAAAGATGAAGGGGAATTCCACTGACTTCAAAATGTCTGTGTATTTTATGCTTATTTTGAGGCATAAGCAAAGCCAATCAGAATGGTTTGGTGTGAAATGGTTAATTTGATTGATTCTAGAAAAGTTAATTGTGGATCACAATCCTTATCCTATTATACTATATAACTATTATAAAACAATCTCTCAGACGTCTGGCTTTATGTGAGGTAGCTTTTCGAGGTGTTGGGGACCATACGAGGGTTTGTCACCACCGATGTGAACATTTCTGACTCTAGGTTTCTCAGGAATGGCACATTTTACATCAGACCACTCTGAATGACTTTGTTTACATCAAGGGGTGGGAAACTCTGCTCTTGGGGGCCCTGATTCCTGCACATTTTGGTGATTAGCCTGCTCAAGCACACCTGATTTAACTCCTCATAGTTGATGTGCTGTCCTCAGTTCCGTACCCCCCCAGTTTACATCTTAACGGTTTCATTAAGCAGAAATTTTGGCAATGATAAGCCAATCCATTGGCCACTATCTCTGTTTTAGTAATCTTTCCACTGAATTGGCATATCTCAGATATGTGGCAGCCAACAAAGTAGTCGCTTAGCAAAAAAACAGGAAGTTGAATGATTAATTAAAGTCAGATCTTGGCCATGGTCAATTTTTATAGCACGCCAGGTTGCTGCTATGTCAGCCAAACATGACTCATGAAATACTTAGAAAAATGATGCTGTCCTGTGTGACCACAACAGGAAGTACACCTTTATAGGGGCAGTTTTGCACAGCTGTCGAAACATCGAAACATTGACAGTAGTAGTGTTTTATTGGTTTACTTACGAGAATGCTTCTACTGAAGAACAGCTGAAATGATAACCTGTGAAATGATAACATGATTGATTGCCTGTAATGTGTGCGAGAAAGCTATAAGTCATTGGTTATGTTGTGATAATGATGTCATTTTGAAGGGACTTTTACAGCAAAGTGTCATGAGCGCCACTTCTGGTTGTCTGTCAAGGCCAGCTTTTTGGGGAGTGCAGTGCAATTTAACGTTGAAGGTAAACAGAAGTGTAATCAATGGTTATGGTACACTTTCTTAGAAACATCTGCCACCCTGTTAAACAGTTTAGACATTTCATGTAGTATATCTCCACTATATGGCATCTACCTGTGACCCTATTCATCATTGTTCAGTTTTTGACCACAGGACCGTTGTAGACCAAATATTATTTGTGAGTCGCTCTGGATAAGAGCGTCTGCTAAATGCTGTAAATGTAAATTATTTGGATGGTGGATTGTTCTCAATTCAATAGTGAAACTGATATATTAGTGTTATGGTGGTGCATGGTGCTGTTATAAGTACATCAGCCAAAAATCCTGCAAAGAGCAGCCTTGTGGTCAGAAACTGACCACTGATGACAAATTATACATCATAGCAGATGGGCTATAACTGCACCAGCCAGGTCTACCTACAGAGTACATGTTTCTAATAAGGTGGTCCGTGAATGTACCCTTTCTGGTAGTAATAGAAATATGACCTAATTTCCTGTCTCAGACAGCACTGGTATCCACTTCTTGTCTAGTCAACGGGCTGCAGAATGTGGCTACACAGTGGTGTGGAATCACCATGGAGATCTTGTATTCCGGGCCTCTTACCTCGCCTGCTATGTAGAAAATAGGGTAAGTTATACAGCCTGATTTTCTCTCAGTGCATTACTGTAATTCATCTGATTTAAAACATAACAAAAGACCTTTTGCTGAAGCGGGCTCATGGGTTTTCATCTCAATGCCTTAAAGGGGCACTTTAGCCAAAATGGAAAATGGTTTCATTGTTACATCTATTATAAATATGTCTGCTCACCTCCTATAGAGGTGCCACAATTGTCCCAAGAGTGAAAGACTAACCCCCGGTTTAAAGACTAACCCCCTTCTGATGATGTACCTTGACAGTGGGAGGGAGTTTTGTCTGCATTTAGTGGCATCTATGTGTCCATCATACATGCTCGATATTGATTGGATCAGAATGCAAAAAGAATACAAATTCATGGACTCAAACAGTTGAAGCTGAGGCATGCTATGCTGTGGTACAGAATGCTGCATAACACTGCATATAATGTAGTAAATACTTGTTTTAGGCTGGAATGCCCCTTTAAGACACTATACTGTTTTCATATGGTCTGTTAAGTTCATTTGTGACTGCTTGATTATGTGCGTATGTTTAGTGCTCTCTGAGTTGACTATTCCACTCCCTCTATTGTGTGGCTGCAGAGAGACACTGAGTTCAGACTACAAGTGTGGTTTGTCAACAGACAATCAGATGGGAGCGTTGAGGCTTACCCGTTTAAGCTCCACTGCTCTGTGACTGAGCCCTTGAGCCCTAGGGAGATTGTCTGTGAGGAAAACTACATGGAGGTGGGACTACAGCAGCTTGCAGCATACTTGGATTGGGCATAAGACAGAAGTTGAATATATCTTTCTTTTAAGGTTTCCATTCAATGGTACATCCCAGTTGAAGCAGAACAATTTCGCATGGAGCGTGTGATCTTCTACAGGCCAGGTGATGCTCACCCTGCATCTCAGTCAGTCAAAGAGGCAGAAGCATTAGGGTACCACATTGTCGCCACAGATACCCGATTACTTCTGCGCGGTGCCTATTCATCACCATTTTTCTATATGCGCAAGGTTAGAATATACACGGTCTATCTCACCAGTGGATATACTTGAAAATTCTAGTTAATTGTTAATATTAATTAGTGTGTTAGTGTAACCTTTACACTGTTTTCATTGAGTATTTTTTTTTTTTTGCCTCTGCACTAGGAACAAGACATCCAAATGGAAGCAGTTGATGCTATCATCGTTGTTCAGCTTGAAGGGGCATCCATCCCAGTTGAAATTTCAATGGCCTGCACAAAGAGTTTAGCTTTTTTTTTTTTTTTTTTTTTGTTTTTTTTTTTCATCTTTCTTTTGTTGTTGTTGTTGTTGTTGTTGTTCATAAACGTTTCTACTACTCAACCATCAGTGTACCTTAAGCAGGGAAAATGCCACTGAGCCATGAACACATCTGTTTAATGTGCATTTGTTATAATACTCATTTATTTATTTTTTTGCTTTTTCTGCAGTACATATCTTTAACCCTTAATCTCTTAATCCGCCTCTCTCACTCTCCTCAGATGAGGCTGTGGTGGATGGTCTTCACCTGCTCTGGTCGTTCCCTCTAGCTGTTTCTTCTCTGGTGCATGACTTGTTCAGAAATGGCAGGATAAGAATGGAAGTAGGGGGAAGAATGCTGAGTGACTGTGAGATGCATGAAAGTGGCTACAAAGCCACCCTGAAAGACCTCACCATGGAGATCAGGATTCCAAGTGAGGCAAATGGAGCACAAATAAAGGTAAACAAAAAAATAATAATAACATTGCTGTAGTGCAATGAGATCATCTTTTGTAGTCTTATCTGAAAAAGCCCCTCACTATTGAGACATTATTGAAATTACTGTCTATGGTATTTAGTCATTTTCCAGGTGTGGCAGACTGAAAGGTTGAGGTTGAAAAATGCTCTCGTTCTCATCTTCAGAGTGGTGTCATTAAGGGCCAGTATGTTCAGTCTCTGTCAGTGGAACTCTTTTACATGCATCACTGGGAAGATGTGATCTGGCTTCACACTCAGCATCGCAGCTTCCGACTCCTTCATACACCATATGTGCCTCAAACACCAACCCTCATCAATGGTGAGGATCTCCTTATATAAAGTAACATCCACCGGAAAACTTTACTAATTTTAAAACTACATACTTGGATGTAGAGGTCTGGGTGAGATCTGCACGAGATCTGCATGCCTCTCCTGCGAAATATCGGAATAATTTGTCCTGCTCCCATCTGCAACCAAAACTGTTTTGGCTCACTCCCACCCGCTTAGTTCCGCTTAGTGCAGACCTCTACTTAGATGCTTCAAGCAGCCGTCGTTGACATTTTGAACTACTGTCCTGATGTGTTTTTTGTTCTGTCTGAAGACACAGTTTCTTCAACCAGTATGTTCTCCGTCACCCTGGGTGTGTTCCCAGCTGATGTGTCACTTCAAAATATCACTGTGGGGAATGATACAATGACATGGACAAAGGCACAATACCAAGGACTTCATTTGACCCAACTTCTCTTCACCAATGGCAGCCATGCCTACACACTTCACGTCCCCTTTTCCCACCCACTGGTCACCCAAAAGGTGGGTTTGCCTTTTCAATTGCATCATACATGTACATATTATATAATAATCCTTTTTAGGCATGATTTTTTGCTGTTTACAGTTTTGATTTGCTAGATCAAAAAACATCAGCACTGTTTGTTTCCATTCAGGTTATCAGTAAACATTACAGGAGACACGTCCTGGCCTTGACCTTTGACTTCTTCATCTTACCTGAAGAGGAGCATTTCAGCTATAGCACAGATGTAGTGTCTGATCTAAAAGTACCAGGTGAGCTCTTTATACGACTTAAAGCTAAAGTTTTTATTGTGAACATGGCTTGCTAGTCGCTGTCTTGTCTTACTAGCTTGGTTTGTCTTGCTGTGTGTGTCTGTGTGTCTGTGTGTCTGTGTGTCTGTGTGTCTGTGTGTCTGTGTGTGTGTGTGTGTGTGTGCGCTCACTGTTATAACAAAAGTTTGAATTTCTGAAATACAATAACATTATCCATGTCGCTGGCAGCTGTTCCTGCCAGGCTAGAAGGCAGATGTACAGAGAGAGGGATTGTGGTGCTCCTGCACTATGGCTCAGAAGATGTGCAGTGGGAGTTGTATGTGGGGCAACGCAGGATTGACTGGGAGCTTGTATGGCTTGGAGGATACAAACTGAAGAGTGAAGATGACCACTTGAGTGTGGAATTGCCCCTGTACAGCCCTGGCATGACTTATGAGGTGCTGGAAAAGCTGTAACAATAGCAGTAATGCCAGCAAGGCTTATGCTTCAACATGTATGAAGCATAATGAAAGTTTTTTAGTAGAGATTCTGTTCTCCTTTGCTGCCATCTTGTGGTCTGTTCTGTTATACTCTAATCTTAGTCATTCAGGAGTGTCAAACACTTTAGTTGTGATGAACAAAGATTATCTCATACACTGATAATGAAAAGAGGCTGAACATGAATGAACTCAAGCTGTTGGTATGTGTAGGACTTGAGTTTGAAGGACCTGGTTGCTAAGGTGGAGGTCAGTGCTTTGGATGTGTTGACGCTCAAAGTGCAGCACTCTCTGGTCCAGCGCTGCACATTTCCAGTCAGAGATTTGTTGGGTAACATGTGCACACACACACATTTTTTATAACACACACTCTTACCACATAAAGTTCTGTCTGTACTGTGCAAAATTAGACTGCCTTTCAGTTTACTTTTGTGTTGGTTTCAGTTCTGAAGCAGGAGTGAAGCTTTTTTCTTTTCTTTTCTTTTTTTCCTTCCCCTTTTTTCTCTTCTGACAAACAAGCATTTAGGAGATCTGTTTGTGTCCAAGTGGCAAAACATGTTTTTAAACGTCTGCAAATCATTTGTAATTTGAAGATCCTCTGAAGCCAAGATGTTCCCAGAAACACGAGTCAGAACTAACTTGATTTGTCTTCCAAACAAAAATTCATACATGCACAACACACAGTTTAAAATGAGTACATCATTTCAATTTCATAGTTCTCATATGACACACATTGACCTTTTGTGCCTTTTGTGTTCACAGCATGTCTGCCCGAAGGAAGGATGGTCGTGGTCGCAGACACGACTCGCTCCATCCCTCCAGTCTTACCCAACAGCACCACTCTTCTGGACTCTTCCTGCACACCTGTGGCCACAGACAGCACCAGAGCCCTGTTCAACTTCAGCCTGGATTCTTGTGGCACCACCATGACTGTGAGCATACACATTGAAAGTTGGAGTGATGGATGAAGTCAAATTCAAAAGTGTGCACACCTCTGGTCAAATTAAAAACATTTTGCTGATTTAAGTTAATGATAAGTTAACAGATCCTCTACAGAGAACAAACTTTTCTACAAAGTGTAGTGCACGGTTTCTATTTATTTGCTAGGTTTTACTCAGTAAAAAAAAAAAAAAAAAAATCAAACGTTATTTGCCATAACTATTGCACAGGTCACATTTTATCCCCCAATATGTCAGACTCATTAAATTGTTTTCAATTCTGCATTAAAGTGTTATCTGTGGAAGATTTGTATTTATTTTCACTTAAAAATAAAAAAAAAAAACTTTGCATGTGACTTTCAGTCAGAGTTCAGTTCATTCAAAGCTATAAGAATAGAAGCTTGAACAACTATACACGATTTATATAAAAGAATTTTGCTTAAATGTGGCAGTCCCAGTACCAGGCTCGGGAATTCTGCAAGGGCATCTGTTGATAGGAAATTTTAGCTTTGGATTTGAATAGACTGGGTCTGAGTAGTTCAGATGGTTTCCTTTGCTTCCACTTAACTTCCACTTTAAAGATATAACACCCAAATTCCTTCCCTCAAACAAGACTTGTTAATGAGCACCATTTACTTTAACTGGTAATTTGCCTAGTGATTTTAACAGTTCAGCAACATGCCAGAGAGTTGGGAAGCTGTAAGGCTTAAACATTTAATTGATGTCATACAGGTGGAGGGCAATTTTCTGCTGTATGAGAATCAGATAAGATACATGCAGACATTTCTTCCAAAAGAAGACCCCCTTATACATGTTGACTCACCGTACAGGTAACAATCAACTCTAACCACTTCTCTCAGTATTGACTGAGGAATAAGACTTTGGAAGCCATTACTACTTGAAATTCATGGCATACACATACATGAATAATACTGGTTGAAATCCTGCTAATTTTTTCCTCTTACCTCCAACTTATTTGGTCTTGTCTGAAATGCTGTAAAAGATTGACATTGCAGTGTCGGTACCCGCTAAACAACACCAGAACATTGACACTCCATCCCCTTCGCAATGCAACCATCCATCGTCCATCATTGCCTTGGAAACAGACGTGAAGGTCCAAAGGGATAAACTATTGCTGTCAGCCTCTCATCAGAGGTATCATTATTTCATTGAATGTAAAATAATATTCCTCAGTATAGTAATGTGCTGCAGTAGCCATTGATGTTATCAGTTAAATTGATAACTTACTGTTTGTATGTGATCAAGCATTAACATTGTGATGTTATACAGGTCAGTGAGTCAGAGTGCATCAAAAGGCCAGGATGGAAGGTATAAGTGTTAGGCCTGCTGGACTCGTTAAACAAATACTTCATGAAGTTGCTTATACATCAAATAGTTCATGCAGTGTGCTTCCATTAGTGGCTTCATAAGCATTAACTCTTTTGTAATCTCTTTTGTTTTCTTTATAGATCCAACAAATAATCCAGTGCCTGCATCAAGTGACGCACTGCAATGAGGAAATTGGTGTATTTCTGCAATGTGTATGATACAGAGAACAATAAAATGTTACAGAACCATGTTTTCTATGTGCTCATTTTTGTTGTGAAGTTGAAACGTCACTATAAACCGACTAAAGATTAATCGGCATGTAGGCTAACTGTACCCATTTACTCGCTGTGTATCCTTGTAGAACTACTGAACCACAGAGAAGCAAAGAAAATTCTTATTATTGTGTGTAATTCTAGTAAGCTTGAGGATTAGAGATGTCTGGGATGCTCAAGGTCATGAGAGATGATGTCCCTTGTGTTTGTTGCTGCATGTAGGTGGAGCAGATAACCTTGGTTGTTGTTGAAGTTCAGTAATCTAAACTTGCATCATTTGGATTTCTGTCCAAAAGGTTATTTTAGCAAAACTGAGGTTCCAGGAGGTTATAAGGTGTTTGTTGATGAGAGAATTTTCAGCCGGTCCTGAATTGCATTTGTTCAGTTAACCAATCAGTGCAGCTCAACAGTGTAATCACCTAAGCAGCTCAGCTGGCTTGAAACCAGTCGGTCAGTGTGAAAGAGATAAAACTACACAAAAGACCACGTCAGTGTACACAAAAGTAGTTTGGTCAGGATAGTTTTCTTCATGCCAGTGTGGTGTATTGAAACTATAGACCCTGCAAATTAGTGGTAATGGCTTTTGGATTTGGGGTATTTGGGAGTTTTTTATTATTATTATTTATTTGTATAGGCAAACTGTTTATTTCTTGTTTCCCCTCAGATGGCTCCTTCTTTCGATAGTAGCTTGTGCACTGATCCAAAACGTTTGCTAAAATATGCTCTGGTGCCTGATGGTAATTAGGAAAATGTCTTTTTGCACAACAAGAATTCAGTTCCTTGTGTGTTTCAGGTAATACGTGTTCTAAAATTGCTTCTGTTTACAGTTGACTTTGAGACTGAATGCAGGGACAGATATTTCTTTGTCTCTGTCCAGATGCCTTCTCCTGGAAGTCAGCTTCAATTTCAAGCATTTGGTAAAATCACTATGCCTTGTTACGTGTGAACCACTTTACTGCCAGAAACAACTTTTAAAGCTGTCATTCAGCCAAGCATTTTTCTTCCTAGGTGCTGGTGAAGCTTATCCCATCACTGCACAACATGGGGAATTTTGTGGCTGTACAGTTCAGACTGTTCTTTATTGCGTTGTTCTTGGGGCCTCCTACTTTGCCTGCCACAAAGAAATCGGGTAAAGCATGTGGATGCATAATTCCTGAAAGTTTAAAACCCCAGGAAATATTCTCAAAAGCAGACTAAAGTTAGTTCTTGGGAATAAAAATAGCTAAAAATGACCTGTTAACGAGGTCTACAGTTTCAAGTGCAAGTTGGTAATGGTGAACCTCAAAGGAGGAGAAACATCTGCAATTATCTCGAAGACTTGTTCACTGACTTTTTACCATGGTCTCGAAGAGTGGTCTTGTGTGAGGGGGGGGGGGACTATATGGAGGTCCATCTTTTAGTGCAGCTTAACCAGCATGATTCATTCTGCCAGGATTTTATTGATTTGTTTTTCTTTTTCCCTTTAAGTTTCAATCAGTAGGGGTCTCTCATGTCCGTATGCTGGTAACCTTGAAGATGACCTAACTAAAACACTTTCTCTAGTATATTGTGTCCAGTATAAAATGTTTTGATGTTGAAACCTAAAAATCTCTGTAATATGGTTTCTTGGCATCTGACCACTCTCAGGGATCAGTGGTGTCTGGCCAGCAGATTATGTTTGAGAAGGAAGGACAGCATTCTGAGGTCATGTCTGCTGAGAAAACAGCAGCTGTAGACTATTTCCTAATGTCTGCCATAGGGAGAATTGTCTTCCGCACTGCCTTTGGGCGACCTTACGCAACCATCAAGATGGTAGGGCTTTTCCAGTGTTAACGTGCATGACCGTCAACTCCTAGCATTGATTTGCTTGTTTAATGCATTCCTGATGATTTCATTTGATTTCCTGATGTCTGAAATTTAACTCTGTTCTTCCATAGACCAGTGGTGTTGCTATACATGAGCTCCACTCAGTTGTGCTCTTCAGGCAGAAATTCACTATTATGAAGACAGACTTGAATGTTGCCTGTGTCCTTAGTAAAGACACATGCGGTTTTTTTGCCAGGTTTTATGAATGCTTTTAAATTGCTTACTGTCATCTTTTTGTCTCCAGTAAAGGCTCTTTCAGTGGTGCACAGATCCTGTGGGAGACTCCAATAAAGACCCCTCTGTTTATGAAATCTGACTTTGAGGACAAGCTGAATAGTTACAGGGTGACCGGACACCTTCTGGACAAGCAAATGATCATGAACCAAGGTCATGACATGGCAGGCAGTACAGGGACATTGGGGACTGGCATGCCATATGTTTCCAGTGAGGAATTCAGAAAGGTGAGACCATTAGCTATTAAAGCTTTTAGTTATAGTGTAGTTTATAATAAATGGCCCCTCTTTACACTGTAATTTAATTCATCTTTTATCATAGACTCAGTCTTTTGCAGATTATAAGAGATCTGCTGTAGAGCATAGGAACTACTAGCTTTCATATTTCAGTGGATTGGTGTTAAATCCAGTGCTTTTGTTTTATTTCAGTTTGACCTTATAATGATTTGTTTAATGACTCATGTAGGTGGATGATTCACTTGTTGACTTTTTTAGAATCTTCTGGAGAATCAACACTACCACAAGAACTCTTTTATGGACATGGGTGTTAAAGTTGTTGCTCCCCTTCTGTTACCTCCTGACCTGCTTACAGTCAACCATCTTTAATATAAACACTGCTAATTTTTAAAATACTTTTAAGCCTTTACTTGTTTTGCATGCAATATTACAGCCAACTGAGGTAATATGGCTGCAACATGTCTTAAAAATGATCAGCTATGTTAATCAGTATGTATCTGATGCAGAGTTCCAGTAAAGGTGAGTCAGTTCAGAGAAACTTGCCTTCAACAACTACAAATCCCTAATCTAGAAACTGTCCCTAAGGAACGTATCTTCACTGTCTATCTGGTTAATATCCCTCTGGATGGGGTGGTGTAAGCTGTTGAGCTCAATGGTAATTACTTCCCTGCATGGGCAGATAGACAGAGAGGATACATCAGTGAGATTATGTATTCTAATGGAACTCACACCTATGGTGTTAAGGTCCAATTTGAAGGCCTGGTTGTGGAAATTATGCTAAGTCCTTTGTGACCTTAACTAATAAGGTCTTAAAATAGTTTGCTCACTTTAACTTAAGGGTGGTACCTTGTGGAAAATGAGCTCTTTCTTTAAAAAATTCACAACTGACATCTGACATTGTTTCCTGCTTTTTAGTATATTACTGAGGGAGTATTCCCTAAGCATCAAGTACATTCTGACCTTCATGCCTCAGGGGCAACTCTACCATCATTCTGTTTCTTATGCTCATGATGTCTGTAAGTATTCAGTACACAAGACCAAAGCTACAAGTGTATGATTTTTCCTTTTACTGAGACCTACCTTCTGTTCAAATTGCAAACTTGCCTCCTGTGTTCTTCCCATTCATTCCTCCTGCTTTTAGTAGCCAGTGTGAAGTGAATGGTATCAGCTTTAAGCTGGACCACAAGACGTTTAAATACATGCGGGAGTTTATCATTGGGCCTTATCCTCTGACACAGCAGCTGGCTCACAACCAAGGCTACATCATGATCAATGATGGTCAGAGCCTGGTCAGGCATGCTCCCCTTTTTATAACTGGATACTTGTATTAGGTTTGGAACACTTACTTTGCATTGATGTGTAGCTTGTACTAGGCCAGTTCTGGTGATCTTGTACTATGCATGTTCTTGTGCTTTGTCTTACTTGATTCAATTCTATAGCTAATTGTGCCTTCACGCATGGAGGCTAGAAGTGAAAAGATGAAACTGGATGGTAATCTTCTTGTTTTCCTTTTCAAGAGTATTACTCTGCAGCAATTCTCTGGCACATTTGAAATTCTCACAAGGAATGCAAAGACTCTGGAGTTTGCACAGTCTTCAGCCAGACGCTGCCGGTTCAAAACCACTGAGCTGTTGGGTAATGCCTGATGCTACCCATGGTATTATTAAGATTAATTGCAAGTTGTGCAACTGGCCCTTCTGATCTGTATTTAAAGTGTTCAGTGTAAACAAATAGCACAGTACTCCAGAGCTGATGTGGATTTCAAAGTCTTATGCAGGAGTAGTGCCATGACCTTTCATAATCTGAACACTGCGTGTCTGTCTCCCCCAGTGTGTTCCACTCATGGGGTAATGACTGTCTTGAGTGATGTCACCGAGGCTGTCCTGAGAGCAGACCCTGCGAGGGCTACCTTACTGGATAGGAACTGCAAACCCAGAGACTTTGATGAAACCAAAGTCCTATTTTCCTTTGGTCTAAATACCTGTGGGACCAGGGTCAAGGTTTGTTTTGACTTGAGTCATAATTATAGACTCCGGCCAGCTCCTTCTGCTTACAATTATTTCTTCTTTACAGATTAACAAACAGTTTATCTCCTATGAAAATGAGATCCTATTCTCCATGCTATATTCCTCTGAGATCAAGCCAGTCATCACCAGTGTCAATCAGTGTCCATTGGGGAGTGACCATAAAACACCATTTTTAACCAATGCTCATGTTGGAAGTGATTGCGTGATGCTGGCAGTTACAGTACTAGAAGAAAACAGTGGAGTCTCAAGTCTGATTTTGAATGCAAGGTGGATTTACGAACTGCATGTAGTTTTGCTGAACTTAACGAAAGATTTTGTAGTGTCAAGTGAGCTTTCTTTTTAGCAGCCAAAGCAGTATGACCAAAAGCATGCCTAATCTTTAGTTTTGTTTTTGTTGCATGTCAACAGAATTAATGTTTGTCTGGATTTGATGCTGATCAAAGGGCAAGCTTTATTTCCTTCTTAAAGTCTTCTGGCTCTTGAAGTTTTTGGAACATATGCAAATGGTTCTCAGAATAAGTTCAGGCTATTTATAGCGAGCCTGTACAGTGCAGACATAGGTGTACCCCCTCCAACTGACTTGAGATGTATGTCATATCTTGAAAATTACAACACAATGTTTTGAACACTTTTTATTTTTAGGGCTGGAAAACTGATTAATTTGACAGCATGACTGGTCCCCTTTTAAGTTTGGACTTTTCTCTAAAATGTGTTTTCAAGTAGTATCTAATGAAGCTGACAGATTCACTTGCATGTTTTTCTTTTTAGACAGCATCCCAGTACTGATTCACCTCTGCTCTAGTTCTTAGTTCATAGGGTAAAGGCTGAACTCAGCAGAAAACTTTCACCTTACAAAACTCAGTTATTGACAGAGCCTGCTCCTGTCTTCATTGCTCCACTCATGTTTATGCCCGCTTGAGGATGACACAAAGTGCATTTCACTTTATGATGTAAAGTAAATGGCCATAATTTGCTGTTGACTTAAGACGTTCCTGTAGACGTGCTTCATACAGTTTAACTAGCATATGCCTCTCAGTGTTTTCTTTTAGGAAAACCTGGGAATTGTTTCACTTTGAAAAATAATACATTTCTTGTTTCTAACTTTGCTCTGTGTCTAACCTTTTTAATGCGCTTAATACACAGGGTCACTAACTTTTCAAGTATTTAAAGTGTACCTACAACCCCCCCACCCCCCAAGAATAGGGCAGTGAGGAAAGTCAGTCCTAGTCCTTACTCTGCACTGTGCCCTTTGATGCCAAATCTAGTCCAGTGCTACAAGTAAGGAAACACTAAGGCTGCATCTGAACAGTTGAATGATACTTCATTTCCTGTGTGTGTTTCTTGCTCATGCCTGATCTTTAGCCCATGACTTCACAAAATATTGGCAGAGCTGACTAACAAGTGGATCCGCATGGCTACCAGTTTAGCCAAAATCAGACGGGAAAGGATGTTTTGTTTAATTATTAGGATAATAATTAACACATGTGACGAGCAAAATGCTTAGACAGGTTTACCCAATGGATTACTAACTGGTCCTAATGAATGTAGGCATTCCCAGACTGACTTCAGGTGTTACAAATGTGTTTCTTAATATGGCAAGAATTTCATCCCATATTAGGAATTAAATCTGGGAGTTTTAAGTTACATTATGCAATGGATCCGACAACTTGTTAATGAGATGTGGAATAACAGACACATAGGCAGAAATACAGGATCATTCATAGATTCAAAAAATAATGGAAATGAAGGAAAGATTATTAAATTGTCACATTCAAAAAAAAAATCACTTATTTACAAAATTAAGCTGTACAGGTCAGTCCTACTCTGTTCGTGATATGCCTGAAAAGTTTCTCAATTCAAGTCTGTCAGTATTGTGGCTGTAGAAGTTAAACATAACCCCCACCAGCTCTTTTGTTAGTTAAAATAGAGACTTGGCTCTAAATTACCATGCAAGGCACCCCAAGCCTGTTGGTGCCCAGTATAAAGTGGCAGTGTTGGGGCTTTGGGTGCTGTCTGTGGGCTTTGTGTGGGGCCCATGCTACTGATAGCAGTGGTGAAACATGCACTCTGTGTCTTGGAGTTCTGGAGGAATGCCAACTGGGCCTGAGACTGCACCAGGTTCTGGATCAAACTCTGGGTTAAGAGCTGGGTTTGATGATTCTGTGTAACAAGCTGGTTAGGATGGGTCAGGGTTCGGTTCTGGTTCTGCAGGGCCTGGGTTAAGTTGTGATGGTTGTTGGGGTTGATTCTTTCCCTCCAGTCCTCCTGCTGCTGCCGATGGATCTTCATGTGGGCATTTCTGCTTTTGATCTTGTAGAACATTCTGATAATTGAGGAAAGGGGGGGAAAAAAAGATCAGTTTGTCTAGATTTTGTCCATTTCAGTAGAAGTCAATGTTGGTTCCCTGGGCATATCAGATCTAGTCTATTGCTATTGCTAAATTTTGATTTACCATTGAAGGAATTTTTTTGGTCTGAGTCAGCAAAACTGACAGTGTACCAGATGACAAAGTTAATTGCTAGACTTTGGATTTCTGAGGTTCTAAATGCTAACACTGAAAAGTATTTTTCAATAATAGGGAAATAAGCATAAGCATTTTTAACAGTAGGAATACAAAATGGAAGACAGAACTATTGAAACTTTCCTTTAAAGCTTGAGAGCTTTCTAATTGGATGAATCTTTGCACAGCATACAAGTACCAGATACGCACAGTAAATGTCAGTGTCCAATAAATACCTATTGTACTTCATCAAAATTTCACTTCAGTGCTGTCATTTCCTAATTATAATTAAAAATTCTGCAAACTTTACCCTCACCAGTCAAAAAGATATGGCTGGCCCACACAACTTTAACAAACTTGGGAGTTCCCCACAGTCTCGCTCTGAGTCTGAGCAATTTAGTGAGTGAAAGCTAACCTAATAAGCATAACTGGGCTAGCAAACGATTCAGTCTGTTTGTCTGCTTTTGTTCATTCTTCCATCCAACCAGCCATGCCAGTATTCTGTGCACCGCTATGCCTAGTTAAGCGTGAGTGAACCACGAGATGTCAAATGACAAAAACTGGAACTTTATTGGATGTTTACTGTCATTCAAACACAATGTTCCCTGGGATTTTAATCAAGTGTCAGAGGTCCAGTATATACTTACTTTCCACACTGTTTACATGGGAAGCTTGTAGCCAGTGAAGGTGTATGAATTACCCTCTCCATATTTATAGGATTCATCATTATCTTGGTTGGCATCACAACCTGTGAAGAAAAGTCACATGGAATGTTTATCAATCTATTTTTATCACACCCTAATAATCATTATTAAAAGAAATATTTTTATTACTTAATTTTATTATTTATCAAACATTTTCATTTATCTTAATGTTTTGTGTTAATCAGTTAGTCAGTTTAGGCTATTGGACATACTTCACTGTACTCAGGTTTTGTAATGTAGGAAAGAGATTTACTTGGCTAGTGGAAGTAAAAGTAGTTTCAGCATCCATCTGCTGCTGTTCTTTCTCTCTCTCCTTCTGCTTCCTCTGTTTCTCTTGTAGACGCTTGGAATGATAGTAGAATTCCACACACTGTGATATCTGCTTTGTCTTCACCTTAAAACCACAAGCACACAAGCACATTTTTAATGGCTTTGTCCCACATGTGCTTTAAAAGGTGCTTTCAGGAGTTTCAGTATTAAAGAAAATTACCATTTTGTGAATGAAGGAGAAATCTTTGCCATACATGGCAAAAGCCTTATGGAACAGCTTTTGTTCACTCAAACGCCACACGTCGCTGCCTATGAGGGGAAAGAGGGTAACTAAATGAGAGAGACTAATACAATGTACTTTGTTATGGAATAGGAAAAACTGGATAAGCTAAATTATTCAGTTTTATTTGTCTATGTTGTGTACAGGGTAAGGGAGGTTTAACGTGGACATTTGATGTAATTTTAAATTAAAAAGAATCTTTCAAATGCTAAGAGGCAAACAAATGTGGGGCTCCCTCAAAGGAAACTCAACAGTTAGGGCACAGAGTAGTCGTGGGAAGACACAAGTGATTGAAACGCATTCTGTGCATAAGAGTAATGAGTCAGAGGTAAAGCTGTCATTATGTACCGGCATAATGGTAGTCTCTTGAAGGTGTAGAGTTGGAGAAAAACATCAACTCCAAAGCACCCTGTAACACATGATGTTAATAAGAGATGAGATTTATTGTTAACTGTGGTATTTGCTGTCATTAAGTGACCTCAATAACTTTATTCTTAGGTCATACATTAAAGACTATCTTTCCTCACCATTATGTTGCCTTGACACAAAGAGAGACTGTGAAGGGCAAGCTCCAGATTAGCACCACCTCCAGGTAAAGCAGTAGACGTACTGAGATCTAGTAGATTTTCAACTAAGAAAAAAAACAGCACGTTGTGGAATGAAAATAAATAAATATATGAAGGTTATGCAGGGGTTGCAGATTCTTCTAGAGGTTTTAGGCCAATGAGGTTACATCTTTACCTTTTTTACCTTGACTACAGATTGAAAGATGAATATGATGTGCACATCAATTCAAGTCAAGTCGAGTGCCCCAAAACATGCTTGGAATAAAATCTGTATATCTTCCATTATCAGTAAAGAACATTTTGCCCTCTCCTGTAAAGCTGCCATTTTTGAGAGACCTGTTTTTCCTTTGGACAGCAACGATACCATGATCAGCAATTTGTCATTGTATTCCTCTGTTTATTCCACTCGATTTTAGTGAGCATAAAAGGAATGACGACACCAAAGTTATTGTTTGCATGTACATGGGATTCAATAACTGCATACAGTCTACAAAACCCTGATTTTTCCAGTCTTCTGCCTTTTTTGTGTGAAACAGAAGATATTTGTATACCATGTAAAAATGATATGGAATTACTTGAATAAAAGAACAGATTGACAGTGTACCATATGCTGAAGTCGTGTTTAAAATATAAACTCCACTAAGGTCAAAATCAGAAAGGCCAGATCACAGTAGTTTACATGTAGAGAGACAACATTTGTCATCTACTAAATTTTGAAACAGTTAAAGAAATATGCACCGCCTTTGAAACATGGTGGAAGTACTGTCATAGCTTAGATGTGCAAAGAAGCCTCTAAAACAGGTGTCATCTTGTTTATGGTCGATAGAGATGGCAGTGTGATGGATGTTTTTGTGGCCAGGAACCTGTTTAAGACTGACATGCAGACTGATCAACCACAGACTGTGGCTACAGCAAAAAATAGACATGGGGGGAAAAAGCTACACTCTTGAAGATGGTTCATCATGGGTTCTTTAGTAAAGGCAGTGGTTCTAAATAGCACCATGCAATGTCCTATGTATGGTGAAAAGGTTCTTCTGATTGATGGAAAATGTGTTATGTGCTTTTTGAAAATGGTTCTGTATAGCACCAAAAAGGGTTACAATACAGTTACAACAACCTTGCAACAATAGAAGAACCGTTTTTGGTGCTACATAGAACTATTTTCAAAAAGGTTCTATATAGAGCCATGTAGAACACATTCTCCATAAATCTGAAGAATCATCTCACCATGCAAAGGACCATTTAAGCATGAAATGGTTCTATATAGAGCTTAAGGTTCTAAATAAAACCATTACCTTTACTAAAGAACCTTTGGAGAACCATCTTTTTTTTTAATGTAAGTTGTATACACAGACAAACATGCAAATGAAAAATATTTTGCTCAAGAAGTACTGAGTTCTTAAAAGAACCCTCCTGATAACTTTTAAATATATTTTTAAATGAAAATTTCCTCAATATCTGCGTTCAGCATGCAAGGGTGGACTGATCATTGAAACATCATTCCAAACCAGTAAACCACACATGCCTTTCCAATACATTAGTGTTTATCTTTCAAACGGAGTATAGAACAAAGAGCTTAGAATAGCACAAATCAACTAAGATCAGCACTTCTTTACTAGTGTTCTTACCACGCTCTTGTATGACATCACTTTCTTCTAACTCTGCCCATGGTTTCCAAAGTAACACTTCCCGCAATGGTTCTTCTGGCCACTCCTCTAGCTCCTCCCTCTCCAGCAGATCTGGTACGGTGGCCTGAAACTCTAGCCCTATGTTCACACACCTTGTGTGTTTGAGGGGAAAGTGGGAACCTGGTCAAAGCTACAGTACTTTTACGTGTTTTAATTGGTCATTTTAATTTGTTTAATCTTTTTACAGTAAGGAAAAAATATGAATATATGAATCACAACACTGCTTATCAACAGAGAGAATTACATTCAAATCAATAGTTCCCTATTTAGTTTGCTCTAATGCCAAAAATGGTTATTTTATTCAATGTTAATCAGCCAAAAGGTTTGGTGTCTAAGGTCTGTAGATATTGTGCAAACTACTTGTATAAATCATTACATATTGTATACTTTTAGTCCATAAAATACATTTGGGCCAAAATTCAAATTATGTACATTTTTTTTTGCCAAACTATTGCTTTAAAAGTCTGCATAAGCAGTTTCTTACCTTTGTTGACCATTGTACCTTGTCTCCTCTGACCACAATCCTCTATTGTCCAGCAAATGCAGAAGGTTGCAGTAGAGACCTGTTCCATTTCGGTTGGGATTAAGCATCGGAGGGGGAGTATAACGGGGAGTGGCATGCCAATAGTCATCCCTCAGTACTCCTGACTGGAGGACACTGTGGAAAGGAACTCCAGTGTAGATATCGGAGGGAGTGTTCTAATAATGAAAAGACAATGGTTCTCACAATGGGACTCTGCTAGTGGATTCAGAGCAGTACATCACTAGTGTACAGAATTCACCCAAAGTTGGGTCCTGGTTTAAATGATGTTACAGAATGAAAGTGGCTACAAAGGATTCTGTGAAAATGTATGGAAAATTGCTGGTGCCATGGTAGCTTCTGCCCTCATACCTGGGAGCTGGACAAACATAAAAACTGCTTTCGCTGGAGTATAGAACTGGGCTTTGTATCCTCATCCACCCTCAGCCCTTCTGCCTGAGTATGTGTTTGATGGAATGGTGGACAAAAAGGCTGAGAAGACTGAACTGTCTGTGAAAAAAGGGAAAAAGTACAGATTTTATATGCTTAAATGCTTTTTTTTTTTTTTTTTTTAAACATTTTTCCTTTATTTTATGCGAGCTATTGGACTGATGATTCACTAGTATTGCTACGAATGATGTCGAAAAAAACAAGCCAATTCTTCCTGCTCATAGAGTGATATACTAAATGATACAGTGAGGGAAAGGTAGCAGAATCAGTTATGTTTCTTGGACTCCCAGCCACATGCAGCTGTGGTATTGTTGGGATTCAAACTAGCAACCTTCTGACAATAAGAAGAAACCTTTGATGGCGAGCTTTAGTTAGGATTACACAACGTGTTATGAAATTATGCAATAAAAACTATGCAGAACAATTTGTACAGTCCTAGATATTTACACTTTTTTAAGAATTGCCTCAATTGACCTATCCATACCACAATGGCATATCGTGATCTGATCATTCAAATAATTTTTGGAGGTGGTCAGGACGCATACAACCACATGACATTCATAGCTAAGGCATCCACAAATGGAGGACTACCTAATAAACACAGTAGCGATGAATGCAGCTGCTTTACTTTGCTCCTGTCCTGTTTAATTATAAGTTGCATTTGTACCAGCTTCTGCATGGACATGAACAAGGGAAATGTTCATCTTGAAACAACAGGCTGTAATGTATGATGATAGAATTAACCATCCCAAAGAACTCACCTGTGACCATGTCATGTGATCTTCAGAGGTTATAGGGTCATGCTCCACCAGCTTTGGAACAGACTGTGGTTGTGGATGCTGGCCCAGAGGTGAACATGGAGACGTCTCAAGAGAACTGTCTGAGAGAGGAGATCATTTTTCACTGAGATTTCAACAAACTCATAAGAGTCAGGGTTTCTAAGGAATGATATTCTCACAAGAAATCTTAAAGATGGCTTGCACAAACAGCAACCTTCTTGAGAAGTAATCCAGTTACCTGCGTCTCTGTGCGTAGTACTCAGCTGCCTTAGATGAAGCCCCATCCCTTCTGGATAGATTGAGGATGGGCTTGGATCCTGAGCAAGGTGCTGTGTTATGTCTCCAGTGGCATCAGTGGAAAGTGGGAGCCAGTGGGCAGGAGAGAAAGTCCCTGTCAGGGTAGAACAGGCACTAGGAAGTGGTGGAAAGAACCGCAAAGAACCTTCAGAAGGTGATTGCGATGGTGCCTGGTTCAGTGATTGTGCCACAAGAGGATGAGGAGCCCGTTTGGGAGGTGAGAGTGAAGGGGGAGGCAGAGGTGTAGGAGGAGGACTGAGAACCAGAGGGAAGGAAAGAGAGGGAAGAGGAGGAGTGGAAGAGTTGTTGGGAGCAACACTGTATCCTCCCTGTTCACTGCTGCTGGTAATCCTGCAAATGCTTCGGCTATAAAATGCCTCGGAGAAGGAGTCGAGTTTCTGATGGTTCCCAACTGTGGCACCATAATCCTCCATTGCATCCTGCTGCTGAGAGTTAGAATTCCATTCCTCTTCATATGCTCCAGTGTGGGCTTTGGTTCTGTTCAGTGCAAGAGCCTGAGATGACACTGAAGACTCCATATCCCAGTATCCTGAGTTGATCTGTTCGTCGCCTCCGTTCATGCTGGTTCCAGGAGTTGCACAGTTGTTGGTGGGCTCACACAAGAGGTTACTGCTGTCCCCATACTGGTTTAATCTTCCCATAGAACTGTTCTGAAAAAGGCTGTGGCTTGACCTGTGACCTTGTGCCTGAAAGCGGTATGTAGCAGGGAAGGCTAGAGACTCTGAAGGATGGATGGAAGAATGGTCTGCCATGATCTCTGGGCGAGTTTGTGGAGGAGAGAGCATCAGGCAGCTTAAAAGCTCTGTTGTCGCCAAGATGGAGTATTCACAGGGCAATCATCTTAGAAGCTGAAAAGAATGTGAGACACAGAGTTCAATTCAAAATCAGATGATACTGGCTTGAACCAGTAAAAGAGTTTTAATTCAAAGTGTTTACCTCAAATGTTTCAGTTCTCTGTCTCTTCGATGCCTTCCCCACCTCGTAGACCAATTAACGCCTAAAGTCAAACAGAGAAAAGAAGAAAAAAGAGAGAGCGTGACAGAAAGGAAGAGAAATATGGTGCTGCCATACTTATGACGCTTCAGTGTCTTTTACATCACTAGGTACTTTTGATTGGTTCACAATTCATCTTCATAGTTCCTCGTGTAGCACTTCATCAAGATTGTCAAATTTTGTCTATATTATCTAGTTTTAGTTTTAGCTGTTGCTTCACTCACCTTCTTTCTCTCATGCTTCTTTCTTTCTCTTCAGTGTCGCATCTGTTTTTTTCCCCTTCCACTAGCTACATTAGACAACCTGCTTAGGTGGTGTGATCGTGTGACCTCTTCTGTTTCCAAATGAAAGTGCGACACCTTGACACGTGCATTCTCTTTCTTTTTGTCCCCCTCCCCGCCCCTCGTCCTCATGTTATACGCACACAAACATTTCAAATAAACATGTTAAAGCACACCCACACTCAAACAGACAGGAACACACATGTGAACACGCACAAGCAGGTGCCGCCGATCAAAAGGTAACTCACAGAGAAACCCCACCCCTAAAACCCCAAAAAGAAAACCACATCCTGGGGAAAGAGTCACGGATCTCCCTCTGTCTCTGTTTCTCGTCCCATCCCTCATTCGTTCTCTCCTGCTCAATCTATTTATATCCATCTCCCAGAGTTGCAAGTAATGCAGTAACTACTGACAATACTCACGGCGATGTGGCATGCTCAGTATCGTATAATGTCCAATCATATCTTGATTGATTTGAAAAGAGCATTAGCAAAAAGAAAGATTACTATATCCAGTCTTTCTTTTGTGAGGTCTTGGTTGACGACCAAAATGACTTTCCGAAGGCAGTCAGGCAGTGGTTCAAAATGAGGATTAAAAATCCTTTTAATGTTGATGTCGAATTGCTCACCATCTAAGTGTTATCTTCAAGTAACCACAAAACTGATCTCAGATCAGAGTAAAAGCACAACCTCTGCCGAAACCATTGTTCACATGGTGGAGTGTGTTATCTTGAGCATCTCGTGTGGTGAGTGACTCACTGTGTCTTAGGTTTGAGAAGCGTATGAGTCGACATGTAGGCCTCGTCAGGTAGAGCGTGGGCGTGTGTGTGAGTGTGTATATGATATGCGAGTGGCAAAGCTTCCTGTCAACACTGTTTCTATGTGTGTGTGTGTCGGTCAGAGTGTATGCTTGTGAGCGCTCGAGCAGTTCGTTTGAGTCTACGTGAGGTTGTGTGTATTTGTGTGGGCGAGAAGAAGAGTTATGTTAAAGCCAGAGAAGATCTGTGGTGTTTTGAAGTCATGTGACAGGAAGTTGACCATGAAACAACAACAGTGCAGGAAGTGGACAAGGGAAACCTCCGTACATCCCGCCTCCGCTATTGTTTGCTCTCTCTATACATATGCACCTCTCTCATACCCGCAAATCCACAACATAAGTTTAGTTTCCATACACTGCTTGATACTTCACACCTTTTACTATTAACCCATCTTTCCACCTACACACAGTGGCTCCCCTGTGTTGCTCCCTTCTTCTTTATCTTATACTTCTCCTCCTCTCTCTCCCTCTACGGATGCCTCTCCGGCATCCTTCTCTGCAGCATTATGCATTTTCTCAACACATATTTATTTAATGTAAAGAAGTGAGCAAAAGCCTTCTAATAGTAAGTATACCAAACAATTATTGGCATTTTACAGTCTAGTAACTCATATGAAGTGAGATGAATTCTCTTGAACATTTTAAGGCAGCCTGTTTACTGACTACATGCTTCCAATCTAGTCATACATCTATGCGATATATGTTTACAAATGAACTCAAGCTTAATCCAGTATCTGACTCTCATTCACTCCCAGAGTACAGAATCCAAATTTGGAAAGAATAAGTGGTGACCAATGGATATTTATGGAAATGTGCAGAGAAGATTATTGCTGTTAGAAGTCTGGAATGAGCATATCATTATTGTCAATTTTGTGTATTTTTTCCAACACCACTTGAGCACAACAGCTGCTCTTTACATTGTATGAAAAGTGCAAAATTACAGGTAATAAAATATTGTTACATTAATTGATTTTGCCTTCTTCTTTCAAGTTACTGTCTTTAAATTGCTGTATGTAGAGAAGCGTGCCACATCTTTGTAGTACGGCAAACATATTCAAATCTAGACCTTAAGTACAAATTCACTCCTGAACCTGGTAATCACTGGCAGGTAGTTACAAAGTGCATGTATTGTACTTGAAAATGGTTTTCAAGTATCTGTCCTTCATGAAGTACTTTATTGCCCCAGTAAGGTTTTAGTCCTCTGCTTTCTGCAGAATGTGTCGTTACCCCAAAACGGGAGAATGTTGGACGGTCTAAAATATCCAAAAGCGCATGACTCACTTTAAATTTGAAACAAGCCAATCATATTGCAGCATGTGATCTGTTTCACCTGTTGCACATTTACATGTACTTGTATCATTATTTAACTGAACCAACAAAACAGTATACAGTACACAGTATGACGCTTAAGGTTACTCTACCTACATCTCTTCACCAAACACCGCTGTTTCCCAGCAACACAAGTCATATACAACACATCGAAAAAACAGCAAAGAGATGGTACACTTGTCGAGGCTTCATAGGCGAATCAGCGTTATGCTCTACTGACATGGTGGTGCTTACATTTGTAGCTCTATAACATTAGCAAACTTTCTAGCATGTGTACCACTTCTTTGTGTCCTTTTCCCAATGTCTTGTGTCAGACTTGTGTTGCTGGGAAACAGCTGTGTGGGGGGAACGGAGGTGGTTAGAGAAACCTAAACCCCCTCAAGTAAAAGTATTGTTACCTCAATTAAATAATGACTCAAGTAGAAATAAATGGAGATTAGCGCAAATAATTGTATCAGGCAAATAAACTTCTCAACTTTTCAGTTTCATATAGAACTGTGGTGTAAATTCCCAGCACATCCAGTATATATCAGAATATATGTTTGTTAGACTAGAATACAGACAATCTTCACTTTTTGGGATTCTTTTGCTTTAAAATAAAATGCTAAAACTCAAAAGTGAGAGCAGTCAACGTGATTAACCAACAGAAGACGAAAGGGAAATTAAGTACTATTAAGTACTTATTTATTATTTATTAAGTATTATAATTTGAAAATCCAAAACATTTTACATAAGTACGTGGAACTGAGTAAATGTCACAGCTTCTAACCCATTATTTTTTAAATATGAAACGTTTAACTGTTTTTCATGTCTATAGTTCTCCTTGAAATTGTTAATAAAGCATAATGACTATACAAACTCTCAATGGTATTACTTTATAATACTGAAGTACATTTAAAAGCAAGTATTTTTTACTTCTCAAGTAGACGTAAAAATGGGAGTGTGGCATTTCACTTTCACTCGAATAGAGGATTAAGTACTTTGCTCACCGGTGCTGGTAGTGAAATGGAGGTAAACGGAGGCCAGACACAGTACTTGGTACTGTAGTATTGAGGATCTGTATGGACCTCGAAGGCTGTGATTTGAATAGCTCTGTATAGTAACTTAAATCTATTCACACATATGGTGATATGCAGATCTAGTTGACCCACACACATTGTGGGTTCAGTTCAAGAGGGTGATGTGGGTGAATGCTAATAATGAGGTCTGTACAGTGTGAATGTGCATGTAACATTCACATCCATTAACCTCAGCATTATCATAGCGTAGGCGAGAGACTGAAGGTGGAAGACAATGTGTCACAGACAGACATGTTTGGGTGAGCAAATACATGTTTTAAAAAGCTATTGCAGGTTTGTTGTTTACATCTAAATTTGAGAAAATGCATTCTGCAAATACAGGTTCTGATGATTTCTGCAGATAACCGTTTTTCAGAAATACGCCTGATGATAGACGTGACAGTATTTGATAATTATCATCAGACACATCAATTGTGAAAGACGACTCCTCAGGCCCAACTATGCGCAGTTGTAAAACACTCAGAAGTCTCAGAACTCAAGCTTGTAGTGGAGACCAACATATAAGGGGCTGAAATCAGAGGATGCAAAAGAAGGGAAGATTGTGGAGGCTTTTAGTCTAGTTTTCTGTCAGATGTGTGAAAGAGTAAACCGAGGAGGGGGAAAATAACGGAGTGATTTGGACTTTTTTTTTTCTCTTCATTTCCATCACTCTAGGTCTCCAGCTAGTCTATCAATCGTCTGATTCTTTGTAAATGTGAAAAGGTCAAGCGCGATACAGTTAAACAGAAGAGAGAAATGATAACAGGATAGGAAGGCCGAGCAACAGACGTTTTCTGCACACTGACTGCAGAAAATACAATCAGTGCAAGTCTATATGACATTAAAGACTGAAAGAAGTGAATGTCATACAGAGAACTTGGTAAATTTCCTGTATATTAAGGAAGGCGTTTCCTAAATTTTCCTAAAAGAAATAAACAAACACAGTTTTCTATGAGAACATGTGGTACAAATTCTCATCCACAAGAGAATTTTTAAAAATAAAGGTTACTAAACAGTTCTTGTCTAGCAGAAGCCATTAATTGGTCTAGAACCTTTATATTATGAGGAGGTTCTTCAAACTTTAAGAAAGGTTCCTCACGCTCACATCTCATTAACAAAAAGTGATCCATTGAAAGGTTTGAACCCATTTTCGCATCTTTATTTTTAATGATGTGGCTCTAAGGTTCTGTGCAGTCTTAGCAAAAAGGGTTCTGTGACCTAACAATTATGGAACCCTTTCTGGTTCTGTATAGCCGTGTTAATAACCATACACGACCATATATGGCATATATAAGAATGATTTACCTATGTAAAGAACCATTCATGGATTCAGAAGATTCTTTGTCATGGTTCTATATAAAGCCAACCATAAAAGAACCCTTGAAGAACCATCTTTTTAGGAGTGTATGATAATAAGATGCGTATTGATATGATATAAATTTGTTGGTGCCGTAATGAGACCAATTCAAGAGGGATTTTTAAAAATATATTTATTTTTCCAGATTGATATTTAAAGGGTAGCATTGAAATATGATTTTCAATTGTTTAATGGTCTCGTTTCTTTATACAATTGAATTCATAATTATGAACAAAGGTACTGGCACAATATATATAATCTGTCACTTAAATCGCAAAAACTGTGGAATAAACTTCTGACTGTGATTTTTTTTTTATACTTCAGAAAAGTCTGACAACATATTATGCTCACTAATAAGATTATTAATAAGATAATTACACATATTTTATTTGCATATTATTGTGACATTTATTATCCAGTATCAAGATAAAGAATTTTTCACTGTAAATAATTTTTTTGTTTATTTTCTCTCTTCATATGCAGAATCTGTATCTCCTTAATTTCCAGACTTACAAATGGGAAAATTCAGGAAAACAGGTTTTTGGGTTTAACACAGACAGTTCTTTTATCTATGAGACTGTGAGAATATGTGTAACAATCATAAATCATGTGGTGTCATTCATTACAGGAAAACAAATCAAATCCAGTAATTACTTCAATAAATGCTTGACTAATAGCGCGTAAACTCACACAACCAAATAAATACAAGTTTTACACCCACTTACTGACAACCAAAAATCTCAGTTTTTACTGTAATAATGCATATTTTTTCAATTTAAGCTCCTAAAAGTGAACATATATGTATGTATTTTAAGATAAATATTCTAATTTTGCTGGATATCAACATCAGTTCCTGACAGTGACATATATTAAACCAAGTTGTCTTCATGACAAAAGTCTTTTATAATGGAGTACATATTCAGTAATTCCTCCAATGAGTTACATTTATGGAATAAGAGCAAATAACTTTATACCAAGCACGTAAAAATGAGAATTATATGTCTAAATGTGTGTTTTATGTTTGCTCCTCATCGGCCACTCTGAGACATCTGGGAAGGAAGGGCATATCTGGTCTGATCAAGTGCTTGCATGAAAATTAATTATTCAGGGTTGATCTTATGGTCGTGCATATGATGCTGCAACTCAAATCACGGTAAAAATGCAAAGAGTTCAGACAATTTACCACTAATAAATCCAGAGCAGTAGCACTGCAGTTTCTTTGGCACAGAGCAAAAAAATGTACGTAATTGTAAAAGGATATGTTTTTGTATAATAATGTAGCATAATCACTTGTATTTTGAATACTGCAGATTAAATCCCAACCAAAACCAGAAACGTGTATTTAATGTGGCCTGTAAACATGTGAAGTGCATCTTCACTAGTCTTGAGCCAGTGGCGGCTCTCGTACTGCAATGAAATCTCATCGCTGCACTTTTCTCAGCTTCGTAATTAAAGCAACATTCTTGCAATTCTTATCTTTATCTAACATGAGAATATGCTCTCTGAGTTTTTAAATGCATTCATTTAGCAGAGAAAACACACAATACTTACTCAGAAGTGGTGGACAAATATCCAGAGGAACTTCTGATGCAAACTGGAAGTGAGTCTAACCAAAACAAATGGAAAAGTTTGTAAGCTCCTTGTTAACTAAATCTAAAAAAAAAAAAAAGTTTAAATAACTTCTCACTCGATCATCGACAGACTGGAAGTGGTAGAGAATTGCATACATGAAGAGCGTAAATAAACTAATTATTTATTTTTTCAGTCCTTATTCTCACCAAAGAACAAATCAGGCCTCAGAATCAGTGCAAAGAAATCCCCAGAACACTTCTTACAATATCTGATGGGTCACTTTGAGTTTGAGACAACCACACTAAAGGAGAAACTCTTAGAGACTCTTACTGAGGCCTTGTAAACACCACCATGAAGAACCACACTAACACTTTTATGTTCCAGCACGGAGCATAGAAAAACAAACATCTTGAAGCTGATTTCAGTGTAGACAGAGCCATCTCTCGTTTACACTTACTCATTTACCATATTTGCTTACATATATGAAATACGTATTTCAGCACCTCCCAGGATGTACAGAAAAAGTGCAGTTTCAGAAGTTTTCACTTGGATTTTTTTTGTGTCCGTAATCTTCCTCACCGCACTGTTACACAACAGTATATGATTTTAAAATAGATGGCAACACATTTATTCAACAGCTTTTGCAAAATGTAACTAAAAAGAACAAAACCTTTATCTCTGAAATGGCAGCTTTCACAGGAGAAGGCAAAAGTTTTCTTTACATTTCATGTAAGTTAATGTAATGAATCTGCAAACCATTTCCATTCATCATTTAATGCCCACACAATCTAAGCAGCAGCTCAAATGATGCAGAGAAATAAAAATGGGTGGGAAAATGGAGATACATGGGTTTGATATGATAGCGACAATATGCAAGCACATTATAAATGAATTGTGTAAATTAACATCAGACGATTATGTAAATTACAAAAATTAGAACAGATATGTAATCAAAACTGATACTGAGTGCAGACATTGCAGTATTAAGTTGATTGCATCTGCATTGACAGGACAGAAGCTTATGCAAGGCATATTTAGTTGTGCCAGGAAAATGTAGGCCTTTCTAGATGGCGACAGTCAGATGTGCTACTAAAAAGTCTAAAAAGTGTCTCTAGGCAAAACTTCTGGGGTTTAGTCAACAGTTCTGACAGGTTTCAGTAGTTATCTCATTACGTTTGAAACTTTTAAGTATACTGGCAGAGCTATGACAGCGGTGTCTCGTTTGGCCTGACCTTGGATGAGTACAATGCTCACCAGGAGTATACGTACACTGCATGTCCTTGCGCTAAAACAGATTGAGAATATGCTTAGAATGGTAGGGCTTACCTGACAGTTTAAACCTTCAGTCCAGGTCTCAAAGCGATCGGAGTGTTGTCACATAGGACAAGAGATGCATGTTTGTGTGTGTATGCGAGTGTGTCTGTGTGTGTGTACACATATGAGTAGAGAGCGAGAGAGAGCGAGAGAGACTGTGGAGGCGTTGGTAATGGTTAGCTCTTTGGTACGGCAGTCTCTCTTGGTTCCTCTGATCTCTTGAAGACTTCGTCACTGGGATCCTGGAAACAAAAAAGAAAAAAAACACCGCAGAGAATAAAAAACACGTATTGCTCCGAGCCAGCCTAGGCAGCTCTCAGTTTGACAAAGCACTTGTCCTTAAGCTTCTTTCTTTTTCCTTCTCCTACATTTGTCCTTTGTGGGGTTTTTTCTATTTTATTTAACTTTGTATTTTATCTTTTTACCAAATTGTACACTTACATCTCATTTTTCCAAGGCTGTATGCATTTCTGCTAAATCTAGTTATTATTATATAGCACATATTGAAAATGACAGTAGATTTGTCTTATTGCAACCTCACAGATGAGTTCTCACTGGTTTCATGTAGAAGACGCTTGTAATTTGGTTATGCTGCTATGACCCAGTTTCCAGTAGGTGTTAGAATTTAAATCTGACAGAGGCATATAGATTTCACAGTGACTGTAGCACAGGTGATAAGAGTCATAATGTTAGCTGAGACTGCTATAGATAGTGATAATGTAGGTCCATGACTTCAGACTGTTCAGACTGAAAATACTGCATTTTACACCTGGATGTGAGCAAGCCAGTAAATTTGCACTGGTGTTATGTAGACTGCTCAAAATGATGAAAATAAAGTTGGCGATAACAAAGGTTAGCTGGAGTGTTGTGAATGTCAGTGGGCTGACCCAGTAAAACTGAGAGTCGGGCATGACTGTGCATCGCTCCAAGAGCAGTTTCACATTGTCAGGACAAGAGGGGGCGTAAGAGAGAGCAAGGAAGAGAGGCAGAAAAAGAGAGAGAAGTTGAGCTTCACATTATGGCAAAATTCAAACCAAATAGATGTAATTCTAAAAAATGTTTTAAACATGGTAAGCAGTTAAATAGGCAGTGGGTTAAGTTTTTACTTCAAAGTATTCTCTGAATGCATAGCACATTTCCCACATGTTCCACAAAGCTATCACATATGTGTATAAAACCTTTAATCTGAGAAAAAAAAAAGATTTGACTGTTAGATTAGTCTCTGGGTAAAGGGCCTCTTCTCAAACTTGCACAAGAAAAAACCCTATTCACTGCCGTCAAAAGCTGACCCGAGTCAAAGTGAAACACCCATCCCCACTGAAAACACACATATACACACGCACACACATACACACCTTGACATGTTATACACACAGTTCCGCAACCACACATTGTCATAACAAGAGAGCAACGTCGCTTTTTACCAGAAACTTGTCGCACTCTCTGGTGCGCTTTCAAATATCACCATGCCCCACTGAGAGTCGGAACATACATCACTCACACACATGCTGCTAGTGTACTGTGGCTGCTGTACAGTAACGTTACAAAATCAGTCCATATCATCATCTGCTCTATCTCAGATTTGTCATGAGAACATAATGATTATTGTGGCTAACCTTCAGTCAAAAACAAAAAGATAAAACTATAAAACTTCACATATGGTCTCACGTATCTTGCATATGGAGTCCCTCAAGTCTAAATATTATGGCCACTATTAATCTTATGTATACATTAAAATATCGATGTATGATTATATATATATATCTGATGTGTTTATATCTTACACCATTAAATATTTTGTCCTGACAGTGACAATACAAATATACAGTTGTATGCAAAGGTTTGGCCACCCCAGTCTAATGACATTGATTTTCTAAGAGAAAATTAAAACATCCTCAGAGAACATACTTCCCACATTTTAATGTACAATTACTATTTATTTGCTGAATTTAACATTTTGAACATAACATATATTAAAATGTGTAGAACAATGTATGTGAATATACATGCTGCGGCTGTCAGGAGAAAATCTTGTTTGTCCAAATGGTAACTTTGCCATTGGACTTAATTTCAAATCATTTTGCACCATTTCTATTGAACTACTGGTTTATGGTTTATTGTGAAGTTTTAATACATTGTAAAGCAGAACTGCCATTTTCAAATTATCGTCTTTATGCAGGGGATAAATTAATACTGTCCTTTATAATCATGCTTTAACTCAATAAATATAAAAAAAGATACAGAATAATGAAATTACACAGAATTAGGTCAATGGATGTAATTCAAGACATACCTATATCTAAGAATCCATGGAGTTCTGTAACATCACAGCTTGATCATTTACATCAAAGAGAATAAACATTTAAATGGACATTTTGATACAAAATTTTTAAATAAAGAATTTGATATGGACACAAAAAGCTATGAATATGAATAGCAAAGAGAAGCAGAGCAGCTTAGCTGCACGTTCTGATGTCTGTGTAGGCAAGACGCCAGGCAAATTCAGGTCTTACATAGTTTGCATTTAAAGAGAAGCTGAGTTACTCCTGTGTTACTATATGCCAAAGCATTTTATCCGTTTTGGATGCTTTCAGAAGCTGTAAAGATTTTCAAAAGAGAATAAAATGTTGATTTTTGCCTTAAAATACATGACATCTACTTTACTACAAGGTGAGACACCTGTTACAAGTAATTTATGCAAAACACACACATATATATATAAATGCATAAATATTTTACTGATGATTTGTCCCATAAAGATTAAGCCTAGTTCAGGAATAAGGGGGACCTTAATCTATTTATTCATATTAACAAGGAAGGTTTTATTATATAATCATAGTAATCTTGCATTTATTTTTTCACATTTTATGTCTGTTGGAATGATTTCGTTTTGCACTCTTTATTACACACGTCTCTAAGGGCCTGCAGTGTGCTGGAAAGTTAAATTTGGAATAAAAGTCAGTGGCCTGGTAGATTCACCGCAACTTCATTTAGCACTTATTTGAATATGCCTGAATGTGTTTTCTGAAAAATTGTGAACCACAGACTTTTTCCTTTTTATCAGGAGGAGGAAGTGCAAACAAACATGCTACACAGTCACAGGTTCACTCACACACACACACCTTAAATGCATGAGGGGGTTTCGTCAATAGACATGCCATAACAGAATTAAAAGCAGGTGAAATGAGGGATCTAAAAAAACTGAAAATGGAAAAGAAACAGAAAGAGATAAGGTGGGCAGATAGGAACGGCATCCTATAAGAAGTCTCTTTAACATCTTGCTATTTAAAAGACTTGCACGGTTATGGTTGTTTGACTTTGCTTTTCAGTAAATCAAGAAATCAACTGCTGGATTTTGATAAAAATGGCATAAAAAGACTTTTTTTTAACTTTACATCTGCTTTAGCTGAATGTCTGAAGAACCTGACCTTTACAAAGATAATACAAAATTTGCAAGCCCATGTCAAAAGAGCATTTATCACTCATTATGAACTCTCAGGGACAAATGGTACTAAATTGTTGCTGGGGTGGTATCCTCAGGGGTTAGTTTTCAGCATCTTTAGTTTGTGATTGTAATTATACCATATTCAGGTATTATATGCTTTAAATTGCATTGACTCTATAAACCCTGTTCTGACTCCAAGCCTATTTAAAAAAGTTAGGTAAAGGTATAAGCTTTTCCCTAGAAGTTGTATTTAGCATACCTTTAAAACTAATTAGTGCCATTTTCAGGCAACATTTAAATCATTTGGACTACTCTGTACAGTTTCAAGTGGTATTTATACATATTTTTAAACGTAGCAAATTGTAAATACTAGGCAAACTGTAGACACTAAATTGTTAATTGTGCCAAAAACAAACAACAAAAGAATTACTTTCTTTCATCTTCCAACCTGCTTCAGCGCAGAGGAAGTAATTGAGTTTTATATAGTAGAGAACCGTAGTGCGTATGACATACTTACACACACCTGTACAGTTTATAGTCTTCCTTTTCCTGCCCTGAGAAATAACGGTATGTGGCACAGAGCCAAAACACACACAAAAAGTTTTTGTGTTTAATATAGTCATAGTGACAAATAAAAACGTACTGTAACAGAGAAAAATGATTACAACAAGAGACAGACAGAGAGAGAGACAGAAATAGGGAGAATGAGAAGTAATTACAGACACGTCGTCTGCAGTTGAACTGTGTTATATTTAATTTTTCACTTTCCATCAATTCACACACAAAGTTGGAATATCCAATGACCCCCTAACTTTCACAAGACAGTTTGTGTTCCAGTAAGTGCCCCTACAACTATCCTAATATCCTAAACTACTACAAAACATATGCTGATACTGACCTAATCTAACACACAGATTCCATTTTTCCATAATAATTATGAACTGATGAGAACAAACGAACTTGTCAAACATTTAACACTAAGAGAATTCTACAGCTTTTTAAAATAATTAAATAAATCATCAGGATGTTAAAAAAGCCATTCAAAGTGGTTTGATGTGAAGTATGGCGTTCTATAGAAACTTCTAGTCAGAATTGTTCAGAGTGGTGGTAATAAAAGCCAGACATCTAAAGACTTTAATAGGCTTACCTCAAAAAGTTCCCTCACAGAAAGTTCATATTTGAAGTGCTTATGAATGCTGCCTGATGTCTCATTGTCTTGGATAGGGGATTTGGGATTTGGCTAGGATAGGGATCTAAACTTACTTTTTAAATATTGTAAGGCCAAACAGTCCCCAGAGAAAACTTATTTGTTTCAGATTTAACACTATTTTACCATTATCAACAATGAATATAACAATTTAGAAGACTTGTATAGGGTCATTTTAAATGGTAAATAAAAAGGTTATATTTGTGCTGTAGATGCCTGGTTTCTGTCACCACTACTGAGTTGGTAAGTTTTATACCAAGCTCCGTTTCACATCGCTTTATTTACATCTCTATGATTGTTTTTATGTAGAGCTTTTGAAAAATAAATGGAATTCCACTTTAACCTTACAAGGAAGTCCTGATGGTGATAAAACAATGCACAAAGGGTCTTTGTCTGTGTGTGTATGTGCGTTTTTAATTATGTGTCTATCCTGTATAAGGGTACGACAGTAACACAGCCTGTTTGGGCCCTAGCTCCAGTTTCTCTAGTGATACCATGTCATCTACAGCTAGCTTCTCCACATCAGTGCTGAGACGGACGCGGGCCTCCGAGGGCAGGTCACTATTGGCCAGCGTCATGGTGGCAGGGGCATCACCCCAGTTTAAGGCAGTGATGAAGCGTTCACTCTGATCCCACAGGCGGAGGAATGCAAAAGAGGAGGCAGAGCTGTAGAGAGAGGCGAAGTCTCCATGGAGCAGAGATCGTTCTTTAACTCTCAGATCACTGAGAGCCTTGAAAAAGCTTCGCAGCTCACTGCGTTCCGCTCGTACAGTCTGAGAGAGACAGGGAGAAATGAATAAGGCTGTTGGTTGCAACAGAATGATGATAAAAGATAAAAGAGGTTCTAATGCACCTATGGGCCTGTATTCATAAAACTTCTCAGAATTACTTAGGGAAATCACAGTATTGGCAAGTTGGGTGGAAGATTACTCCTACAGAGCATGCACCGTGTGGCTTGTATAAAACTTTTCATAACAGTGAGAAAAGAGTGGGAACAGCTCCTAAGAGCAATTCTTTAATAGGTTATATATATATATATATATATATATATATATATATATATATATATAAAGTATGTAATCAGTATCTATCAGCAATTCACCATGAGTAACATGACAAACATCACATTTTATGACTTAAAAACTGCTGTATTACTTTCACTAACATGTCTTGCACACAAATCTGAAAGAATGCTCAACTGGTTGTACAGCAGATGCTTTTATACTATTTGCAGTTGTTTCTGTCTTATACTCTATATTACATTACACTCTATATTACAGTATTAGAAGATAAATATAATAGTTAACCTTATCCCAAGTTATCATGTTTTGTCACACTGGCTGAAAGTTAGCTTAATGTTTTGTCCTTTTACAGTATTAATGAATGAATACATTTTATATAAAATTCTCATGTATTTGTTGAAGATTTTGTTGCACTGTTTTACTGTAAACATAGAAATACATTTAGGTCCCTCTTATTTTTTTTATCTTACACTCCGAGACACCAGACCAGAGGTTAAATACAGTTACAAACTATTTCCATAACAATAACATATAAAAACAATAACATGTTTACAATCACCTTTGCAGTTTCATTTTTCTCCTCAGCTGGACTTTCCAAGTCCCAGATTGCATCAAGAGGTTCCTGGAAAGGGGCATATAAACATGGTTAGCAGACTTGCACAGTAAAAAATATGTACATTCAAGAGGTGAATCTGTCTAACCATCAATCTACCCATCTATCCTAACTCACCCCCGCTTTCAGCCCGACCTCATCCCCACTGTTGAACACTGGAGTGCCAGGCAGGGTGAGAAGCAGCATGTGGTAGAGGCGTATGGGTACAGCTGAAGATCTGGAGGTGAGTGGACCTAACAAGCGTCCACTCAAGCTCCAGCCCAGGCTGGTCTGTGGATGGCTAGAATAAAGCTTATTGATGGTCCGAGCCTGGTCCACCCCAGACTGGGTTAGATCTGGCAGGCTGGTTAGCAGCAGGTCAACTCCAGAGTGATTCAGAAGCAGAGAGGCATCATCCACAGACACACCGGTGACAGAGCCCATCAGAGCCCTAAGAAAAAAGAGGCATTAAGGAAATTAGGGAGTTTCTCAATTCAGACAAGACTTAATCCTGAGCTTCAGTATAACTGCATCTCCTGTTAACATCTTGTATCTTATGTCTTATTTTTTAGTTATTATCTTAACACTTGTCATTCAGTAACTATTATGCAAACTATGTACATCCTTATTCAAAGCCTGAATACCCCTTGGATACACTGATTCATTTTCTAACTGAAAATATGTCAACAGATCATCTAAAAGGAAAAATATGCCAAAGTTTCTGCAAATTGTAATGTAAAATTTGTATTTATTTGTGGTGGTGTTTAATATACTGGAAAAAATAAACAAAGTACAAAACATGCTATAACATTTGCACAGGTCACATTTTATGTTAGAATCAACTGTAAAAGCAACTAAAAGCAACTGTAAGTTATATAGTTATGAGATTGAAGAATTATAGTGTGGGCCATATGTGCCCCCTTTCAGTCGATGGGTTTAAAAACAATTTAAAAAGTAACAAAGCACATGAGAATAGAAATGAAAAAAAAACATGATTAAAACAATATATTTTAAAAGAGAGAATAATTTTTAAAAAAATTAATTGAAAATGAAAATTGGTTAAATGAAAAAAATGAAATTAGTTCAAGTGTTGTTACAGGACAGAAGTGCAGTAGAGCTAACAGTGTTCTAAAACTGAGTTGAAAGCCTGCTCAAACAGGAATTTTCTCAGCCCAGATTTAAAAGTATCTAGCATCAGGGATCTTCTAATGCTCTCTGTCAACTTGTTACAAGTGAGCAAAGTAATATCTGTCCAGTGAAAGTGAAAAAAAAAATCAATAATTGTACATTTTTGTACGTCAAGTTTTGACACTTCAGATTTTTTCAAGTGCAACATTAAAATTGACAGCTTTAAATTTATCAAACATTCAGCTTAAGATAAAGATGTGGGTTTAGTTTCCTAGGTCTAAATTACTCCTAATAAGCCTATCCTTAATAGGATTTTTAATGGTGAAACTATTTGAAGGTTTAATCCACATCCAAGAAACTGGCCCTGTATGCACTGCCTGAGTAAATTCTGAGAGTACAATGGCACTTAGCTACCAACAGAGGGAACTAGTGGAACTCCTCAAAAAACTTTAGCAAATACTTCAGTTCAACCACAAGGTGGCTCACTGCATCTTTTCATCCACTCACGTTTTCTTGGTCCCTTCTGTGGCGTTGGTTTGGACAACAGCCTGAATGAATGGCCAGCTACCAGTATTGGCAATCTGGCCCAGATCAGACACAAGGAAGCCATCCACTCCCTTATGGAGCCAGTAGGCACATGCAGCCTGACAGAACAGAAGAAGGAAGTGGGTTTTTTTCTTATTCTAGAAAATAGTCTTCACTTGTTTGGCTTTTTTCCCCACCCACTTTTCACAGACTCCACAGAGTCCCCTCTTTTATCAGCCTTTACCTTGAATTGCTCAGCAACAGAAGCAGCATTGTTGAACCAAGCTGTAGCTCCCTCATAGTTGGGTGTCAGATCCAGCACTATGGAGATACCTGAGAGGGAAAGAAAGAAAGTAAATAAACCACAATACTGTTAAAGTAACACTACCATGAGTTTTGTGTAGTTTAGCCTTACAAAACACAAATCAATGATTCCTTGTGCCATGTTAGTTAAGTAACAGACACAGGAACATAAGACATATGTCAATCAGAGATAATGATAATGAGTGAAAATAAAAGCACTGGTATTTAGCAGTGGAGATATGAAGAGAAGCATCCACTCTGTGTTGAGATCAGTTCTAAATCAAGCCCTAAGGAGTCATTAGTGTTGGTGAAGACCCTCACCCTTTTTGTGGGCTCTTTCAAGCAGGCTGTTCAGGTCTTTCTCGTTGCCCACCACCGGATTAATGGTCTTTAAATCCAGAGTGCTCGGCTGGTCTGCCTGAACACTGTGTATAGGGCCAAGAACCAAACCTTTCACCTTCAGCTGGTTCAAACTGTCCAGCTTTTCCTCTATGCCTAAAAAAAATGGCAAAATCAATTCAACCTATTTCACTGTGCCACACTTTCTGCCAAGTCTGTAATCATTAACCACGTTTTTTAGTATGGCTACCAGCCTGTTGCATCAATACCAAAGGTTAAGAACTTTTTTGGGTTCATAACCGATTAAACTCATTATAGAGGCTACAGCTGGGGGAACTGCAAGACACTGCAGTAAGTGTGAGTGTGCAAGTGATACCCCAAATATTCCACTACTCAACAGAAATATACTCTGTGAAAATCTCCAAACAGGCAATTTTTTAGTAAAGAGGAAGGCAGACTGTGAAGGACTAGCTCAGCATGTGACCTCTAACATGAGAGTCACAAGACAGTCAGCAACCACTGGCAAGCATTCTGCTGTCACAGCTTTAATTCAGACATAGAGCAACCAGACATTATCAATAATTACTGAACACAAAGCAATGGGGACTATTCCAATAAATTACTATAATATTAATGCTGACTTTAAATTTGTGTTCGATGTGCTATGTGAGCATTGTGAACATTTTTTAAAATGGCCAATTTTGAATGGTTGTGATGTGAACATCATAAAAGAAAATGCACATATAATCACCCCTCCAGTCTACAGTAGTCTATCTCCGCCTATCACATTGAAGTTAGAAGAAGTGTTTCAGTCTGAACTGCTTTCTGATTTAAGTGAAATATAGCCAATCAGAACAGAGGTCATTTACATATACCAGCCTTAAAGACACATTAACTCAAACAGCCTTGAATTAAATTTAAAAAAAAAAACTGTTTCTTGCTACATAAATAATCCACATATTAAAAGTGGACATCAGAGGAAAAAAATGTTAAATGTCGAATAGGGGCGCTTTAAATGTTCTAATATACTCAATACTGTCCAAATATGTAGTTTATACTTTAGCATGTTTAGTAACTGTAGAACACAATGTTCTTCAAGAAATTTCACCCACTTTAACACACCAGAACCAACCCACAGGTTAAAATTAAAGGTTATAATTGGCTCACAGTATGACTTTGGGCACTCTCATTACCGCTCTCACTACTTAATTATACTATGTACAATTAAACAAGTGTATCATAATGGTGATGAACGTTTAAAGTGACATTCTTCACCCTGAAGGCCCATAGTGCCCCACAGTCAACCCATGCGGGGTTTAAACGGTGTTTGAGGGACTGAATCAAGAGTGACAGAGCACTGTGCCTGCAGGTTTCCAGACAAAAATGACAACCAGTGTACCTACATAAATTAAATGACAGTGAACTGGTGATAATGCACATCTTTGAGTGAGAATGCAACTTCATGTACTATGCATTGCACCGTCTTTCTTGATTTGAATTATTTTTAAAGGCTTTTTGCAGAATGCATTCTTAGTACCTATGTAGCATTTGAGGGCTGCTGCTAATTTAGATTTAAAAAGTTATATCAAGAACGTCACCCCTATACCTTTAAAGCCATTGTCTCCAGAGAAGGCGCTCACATCAGCAATCTGGTAGAGAGGACCCTCATTCCACCAGTGCATTTCAGGGATGGGTTTACACCGCGGAGCCTGAACAATGATCACCACTGCCCCAGCCAGCATGCCAACCCAGCCCAGCCAGAACAGAACCAGCAAGATCCAGCGAGTCCGCACCCATCTGTGGAACCACATGATGGTAACGGTCAAAGTCGGAGAGATAAAAAGCTAAAAAGAGTTTAAAACATTGAGACCTTTGACTTCTTGTGATAATTTTAATGTAAAATAAAATGCTAAACTGTCACCGTAATGTGTGCCAATCCCAAAAGTCTCTTATGAAATGTAATGAAAAAACACAAAACTAACTTTACTGCCAAAAAAAATGAACAAATAAAATTTAAATGTATTTATGTATTATAAACAAAAGAACCTCTGAGCTGTGGAGGCACAGCTACAAAAACACACTCTCAGAGATGGTGTTTTAGACCATATCACTTCACTTTAGAGAGCAAAACCATTAGTTTTTAATCCTTCTAGTCGTCCCTTTTCAGCACGTGGAAATAAGTAGACATATGTTAATAACTCCAGTAAAAGTTAGAGTTGGACAGGTTGTCCCCTCAGTCCTGTCCTAGCTCTAAGCGTCTCATTTCTTACCCTGCAGTCCCCGCCACTCTCATCAGCTCCTCTTTGGACAGGCCGGTGAATTTGACTTCGGTGTCCTCCGGGACCTTCACCCTCACGCAGCCGTTCTTCTCCGTTCCTGCCGGAGTCTCTCCGGTCATTGGCTGCTTCTCCTGGTCCAGCTCGTTCAGCTCGACCTCCTTCATTTCCATCTCTTTGCTCATGATTTCACGACGCTGTTATAGCCGAACTTCTGGCGAGAAAGGACGGTAAGTTTACACACTAACGTGAGGTCGCTAAGCAGCTTACCGTGAAGTTAACCAAACCCCAATGCATTTCTCAAGATAACGCTAGAGCAAGCTAACTGTAACGTACATGTTCAATTCAAACATGTCATCTTTATTAAAATAGCAAGACGGATAAAAGCTGCTCATATAACCACTCAAAAAATGAGCTAACATAGCCAAACCGTGTCCCGTTCAAACAGTCAACAGTGTCGATGTGAATCCAGCAGTGGACATGACCGTTAACTTTAACCATTAGCTACAGACAGCCAAGAGTTTAATGTTAGAGCACCTGTAGAAAAGTCGGCGTTGTAATCCCGCTAACGTTCCAGGTTCTTGACCCTGCAGTAACTGGGAGCGACTGTGCGAGTCGCTCAGAGAGTTTTATTACAGGCTGCTCTCTCTGCTGCTCTGCTATTGGCTGTAAACGACTGTCCACACACACACACACACACACACTGCAGCCTGCTGGACCTGCCAGCACTGCATGATAAGAATAGTGTTAAATCATGACTTTACTGTGCGTCCTGTGGCCAGCACCTCCTGACATTTACTCAGTTACATGTACTTATGTGACATTGTGTTGGTTTTATACTTGTTTTATACTTAAAAGATACTTTTACTTGTCTGAGTAATATTTATATTAAGTAATTAACATTTCCTTATTTATTCCTTGGTTGTGTTTATTTTAATTGTGTTAAATTGGGGACAGGCTCTGTAGAAGGTCCAGGACAGTTGCTCAGTAGGTAAGTAGGGTTTTGAGCTGCTACTTTTGTACTTCGATTTTTTCCTTTTACTCAAGGCATTATTCCACTAACATTAATAGTTTTACTTTCATAAGGGTTTAGCCACTGTATCCTGCTCTGCAATCACCTTAACACATGACTAAAATAATAAATCATGCATAGCTGGATGTTTTTCTTCACATGCTAGCAAAGGTTATTTTCCCCTTCTTGTGTTTTTTTTCTACATCACTGAGCTTGAGGTCGCATGAATGGACTGGAATTTTTCAAACAAGCAGTTGGGGGTGAGTGAGCAGCTCACTTCACTGTGAAATTTATGAAAACTAGGTGGACATTCATGAGTTGAGGCCATTGTTGTAACGAGGGTGTTATGGGTCCCCCTTATGAGATTACTTTTAATGAATAAAAAAAATACAATGTTAATGTTAAACTACAAATGTTGTAATCAGTTGGGCTATTTTCATATGCGAAGCACCTCATGGACCGTGCTTGTCACTCATTCACTCATGCACACACCCACCCACCCACCCACTCACTCACTCTAGTTAATAGAGTGACAACAAACTTGTGTAAGTTGACAGGCTAACATAAGCTTTGTGGACATGTGAGAAGTTTATTCTTTCTAGGACTTTTGGGATACTACATGCTGGTGCTTCACATCATTGACACTTTGTGCCAATGATAATGAAATTGGTTATCTAGAGTCTGAAAATCAGTAGCAGATACAATGTCAGTCAGTGGTGGATTAATTTGTCCTGACCGAGGTAAATGGCCTACTGCAGTAGCTGGCTAGCTAGAGTGGTCAGGTCAGTAGAGGAGGCTAAATACTGACCTGTTACTCTCTTGCTCAATTAGTTAATCTGAGTGCAATTTTCCTCTCAGGTCCAACATTCTTTCCTCTTTTTATCCATTTTGCGAAATGAACACAAACCCAGACGCTGTAGCCTAGTCAACTAAGCTAGCTACTTCTACTACACGTTTCTGACCTAATAACAATAGTATCATTTATTATTGTATACCATGCATATAGGAAACCAATCATGTGAGTGAACAGGGGCACAGGGGAAGGGGAGAGGGTTGTTCACATGATAATGGATGCGGCTGTGCTGTTCTCTAGTTTAGCATGTTTTTAGAGAAGATATGCTAGACCCAACTCACAGGTCAAACTACTGGCTGGAAAATCTCCTTGTATTTCTGATGTGCAGTCCAAGCTTTTAAGGGCCCAATAAAAAAAATTGGGGCCAGTCACCATGGTTACACCACTGATTGAGGCCCATGTATTCAGGCAGTTTAATAAGGGTTCATATCATGTAATACTCATTTATCCTAGCAAATTATTGGAACTGGAGCACTTCCTTGTAGCCTGCTGTGCTAGTCACTCAACCCTTGGGCACTGACAAGATGCCATGAGAGATGGCAGGAAGGCAAAGCTCAATTCCAGCGTGGGTTGGGCGCCTGACACGCCTACAACTTGATATTAGCCTGTCATAAAATATTACAGAACTGATTGTGACTGAAGTTCAAAGTACTGATGCTGAGTCAGCCTGAGTCTTTTATGATAATATTAGTTGATAAAGAGCCATGTGTGTAGGCCTACATGTAACCAATGGACTCCTGTATGTGAAAGAGTATGTCCACTGTTTTCCAATCCACATCTTATTAAAATAACTGTTTCCCATCATTTATAATCACAATAATCCTGATAGCTTTAGTAGTAAGAAATATGCAGTTTCAGTTTCAATTCCAGCAATCTTTCAGGACTTCTGTATAATGTTGTCCAAAGAAAACCTTATATCTCAATTTATGCTGATTTTTATTTTTATTCATAATTCCAACACACCAGCTCTGCTTTATGGTAGGTGAAAAATTCATGATAATTGGCAAAATAAAATTGCTTTAGAATCTCTTAACTCACACTAAAAGGTAAGAGCGTTTTTGCCTTCTCCAGTAAACTCACTATTTTGGAGATTTTTCTTTGGACAGCGATGATAATTAAATGAAATGGCTAAATTAGAGTTGCAGACATAATGAGCCCTGTTTCCTATCACCACTGCTGTAAAGAAATGTAAGTAGCTACATTTCTCTAAAATGAATAATTTCAACATCTACCCATCTCAACAAATGAACTGTGCAGAATTTTGAGAAATGTAAGCATACAAAATCTTGTCTGTCCAGTTAGATTCTACTCAATTAGCATTAACTTGTCAAGTCTATAATACTTTAAAGTATTGTAGTGTTTGTAACTGATTATTTGCAATGAGCAGAGCCCTGTACACTGCAGTCACTTCATGTGCAAACACACACACATACACTCACGCTTCTCCTTCACTACCAACCTTTGCCCCAATTTTTCTCTTTATTCCAGGAAGGTGCTGTAACTCCAACGCATTCTCTTTCAAACAGAGCCATATGTACTATATCCACCCATATTCTCTCTGTCTCCTTGGAGAGAATAAGATTCCAGGGAGAGTAGTTTATTTTCTCATGGCTCAGCTGGGCTTTACAGAGATCATCAGCAGGGGGTTTGGCGGGACCAGTTCTAGCCTGTCTGATCCTGCTCTCCAAACCCTGCTTCTGAGCTTTAAAAATAAATGATAAAAACTGGAGGGGACAAGTTTTGGCCTGGGCCTTCTAGAAGGGTGTTGATTCCCTTTGAAATGCAAAACTATATTGTTCCTACAGCTGTATGCAAAAGTGTGGGCACCCCTGGTCAAATTACATGTTTTGTTGGGTGAAAATAAAGTATCACATCCTGTACAGAGAACACACCTCTGCACATTTGAATGCACAATTACTATTTAATTTCTCAATTTAACATACTGAGTAAAATGAAAATTGTGACCTGTGCAAAAGTTATGTCACATTTTATATTTCATTTTTTCTAATATGTTAAACTCAGCGAACAAACCAAAATTGTGCACTAAAACATCACGTTTAAGTTAGAGGATGTGTAAGCTTCAACAAGTAATTTGACCAGGGGTGTCCAAACGTCTGTATGTGTTTCTATAAAAACGTTTCTATAAATGTTTACTGATTTAAGGAGCAGTGATGCTGCAACACTTTTTCAGTGCATCGATATTTAAGATCACAGAAGTTGTCTGCCCTTGCTACAGGTTATTCATGAAGCTAATGATAAAGCAGCTACATGGCAAAGTAAGGTGACATGAGTTAGCAGTGTTTGACTGACTGACAAGCTGACCTCCGTTTAGCAAGAACGTCCACTGAGCACTGGATTCAGCTCATGTTCAGCACTCATTCAGCACTGTTGCCACTGGCTTGCTCATGGGGGCTCGGACCCAGATTTTCTTTTCTTTTTCTTTCTGTAATACTGATTGTTCTGTAAAGCTGCTTTGTGACAACACCTGTTGTAAAAAGCGCTATATAAATAAACTTTGCTTACTTGCTTGCATGCCTGTCTGCTCAGCAGAGCAGTTTATTACAGTCAGTCTTACTGATCATTGAGTGAAGCGTTATCACTCTTACAGCTAATATCAATAACTGGCCTGATGGCAGATCTTCACTGTAAGTGTGACCATTTACACAGGTCAAGCAGTTTTTCTTGGTTTTTCACTGCTTTGCTGATGATGTCTAACTGTCTCACTTTACATAACTGAGGTCAGAAATAATGTCACTGGTCACTCCTTGCTACATCCCTGGTTTTGTTAATGTGTTTCACCAATGTGCAGTAAAAGCTCCTTCTGCGTTACAGCAAAAATATACATTTTGATACATACAGAACTAGTGGCTCCCCAAAGTCCTTTGTATTTTTCACATGGATGGCAAAAGTAGTTTTGTTCCAGTAAGTAGTTTTTGTTACAAAATAAAAACATGCCAGAACTGCCTGAGCTCACTGCGTGTACTGTTCAGGGCTGTGCACACTATTTGAAAACTGTAATCAGTAACAGAGTTCTGTCTATATGGTGCATTTAGTATTCCGCTTGTGAACTACTAATAGTGACTTTACAGTGCAGGATATGTAGCATATTTAATGTACTGAAAATTGGTCTGGGAACACATTGGTATATGGAGACACTCTAAAAACAGATGTGTTAAAAAACGACAGATTCTGTAGCACTAAACATATTACGCAACAATAGGTTCCTTCGTCTGTCTCCAACTAGACACATCAGTGTGTTCAGTTGGAGACAACAAATGCTGAGTTACGTTTAACACAAAGAAAATTTGTGTCTGGTTATGAATAACCCATTTTGTATTACTTTTAAATCAGAAAACAATATGACACAAAAAGTGATATAACAGGTAACACAAGTACGTTTCTAGAGTTTTTAGTGCATATAAATACATCATTTAACATACACCTCTCCATGGATCACCACCTTATCGTGGTGGAGGGGTTTGCATGCTTGAATGATCATAGGAGCTATGTTGTCTGGAGCAAAAGCTCCTGGTAGGGTCTCCCATGGCAAACTGGTCCTAGGTGACAGGTCAGACAAAGTGTGATCCATAATAACCCTTATGAAAACACAAAAACAGGACTTGTGTACCCTGCCCGGAACAGGGTTACCGGGGCCTCACCCTAGAGCCAGGCCTGGGGGAGGGGCTCGCAAGCGAGCGTCTGGTGGCCGGGCATTTACTCATGGTGCCCGGCCAGGCCCAGCCCAAAGGAGTTACATGAGTCCCCCCTCCCATCGACCCACCACCAATGGGAGGGGCAGTAGTAGGGGTTCGGTGCTTTGTGTATCGGGCAGTGTCTGAAGGTGTGGGCCTTGGCGTTCTGATCCTCGGTTGCTGAAACTGGCTTTTGGGACTTGGAACGTTACCTCACTGGCGGGGAAGGAGCCTTAGTTGGTGCGCGAGGTTGAGAGATACCGGCTAGATATAGTCGGGCTCACCTCAACACACAGCTTGGGCTCTGGGTCCAGTCTCCTTGAGAGGGGCTGGACTTTATTCTTTTCTGGAGTTGCCCATGGTGAGAGGCGGCGGGCAGGTGTGGGCTTTCTCATAGCCCCTCGACTCGGTGCCTGTATGTTGGGGTTTTCTCCGGTGGACGAGAGGGTAGCTTCCCTACGCCTTCGGGTTGGGGAACGGGTCCTGACTGCTGTCTGTGCTTATGCACCGAACAGCAGTTCAGAGTACCCAGCCTTCTTAGAGCCCTTGGGAAGGGTGCTTGAAAGTGCTCCTTCTGGAGACTCTATTGTCCTACTGGGGGACTTTAATACTCATGTGGGCACTGACAGTGAGACCTGGAGGGGTGTGATTGGGAGGAATGGCCTCTGATCTGAATCCGAATGGTGTTCAGTTTTTGGACTTCTGTGCAAACCACAGTTTGTCCATCACGAACACCATGTTTGAACACAAGGATGTCCGTAAGTGCACATGGCACCAGGACACCCTACGCCGCAGTTCAATGATTGACTTTGTAGTCGTGTCATCGGACTTGCGGCCATGTGTTTTGGACACTCGGGTAAAGAGAGGAGCTAAGCTGTCAACTGATCACCACCTGGTGGTGAGTTGGATCAGGTGGTGGGGGAAGATGCCGGTCAGACCAGACAAGCCCAAACGTATAGTGAGGGTTTGCTGGGAATGTCTGGCAGAAGAACCTGTCAGATTGATCTTCAACTCACACCTCCATCAGAACTTTGACCAGGTATCGGGGGAGGTGGGGGACATTGACTCAGAATGGGCCATGTTCTGTTACTCCATTGTTGAAGCGGCTGACTGTAGCTGTGGCCATAAGGTAGTTGGTGCCTGTCGGGGCGGTAATCCTCGAACCCGGTGGTGGACACCCCAGCTGAGAGATGCCATCAAGCTGAAGAAGGAGTCCTACCGGGCATGGTTGGCCTGTGGGACACCAGAGGCAGCTGGCAGGTCAAGCGATCTGCGACTTCAGTCGTCGCCAAGGCAAAAACCTGTGTATGGGAGGAGTTTGGTGAGGCCTTGGAAAGTGACTTTAAGTCGGCTCTGAAAAGATTCTGGCAAACCGTCAGGCAACTCAGAAGGGGAAAGCAGTGTGCCACTAGCACTGTATATAGTGGAGATGGTGTGCTGCTGACTTCAACTGAAGACGTCATTGGGCAGTGGAAGGAATACTTTGAGGACCTTCTCAATCCCACCGACACGATCTCCAGTGAGGAGGCAGAGTCTGGGGACATGGGAATAGGCTTGTCCATTACTGAGGCCGAAGTCGCTAAGGTAGTTAAGAAGCTCCTTGGTGGCAAGGCTCCAGGGGTGAATCAGATCCGCTCTGAGTTCCTCAAGGCTCTGGATGTTGTGGGGCTGTCTTGGCTGACACGCCGACTGGGATGGTGGTGCCTCTTTTTAAAAAAGGGGACCGGAGGGTGTGTTCCAACTACAGGGGAATCACACTCCTCAGCCTCCCTGGTAAGGTCTATGCAGGGGTACTGGAGCAGAGAGTCCGGCTTATAGTTGAACCTCAGATCCAGGAGGAGCAGTGCAGGTTCTGCCCTGGTCGTGGAACACTGGACCAACTCTTCACCCTCTCCAGGATTCTGGAGGGTTCATGGGAGTTTGCCCAACCAGTCCACATGTGCTTTGTGGATTTGGAGAAGGCATTCGATTGTGTTCCCCGGGGTATTCTGTGGGAGGTGCTTCGGGAGTACGGGGTACATGGCTCTTTGCTACGAGCCATTCAGGCCCTGTACAAACAAAGCTGGAGTTTGGTTCGCATAGCCGGCAGTAAGTCAGACTCGTTCCCAGTGAGCCCTTTGTCACCGATTCTATTCATAATTTTTATGGATAGAATTTCTAGGCGCAGTCAGGGGATGGAGGGTGTCCGGTTTGCTGACCTCAGGGTCACATCGCTGCTGTTTGCAGATGATGTGGTCCTGTTGGGGACATCGGTTTGGTTCGGTTTGCAGCCGAGTGTGAAGCGGCCGGGATGAGAATCATTACCTCTAAATCCGAGACCATGGTTCTCAGGTGGAAAAGGGTGGAGAGCCCTCTCTGGGTCGGGGATAGGCTCTTGCCTCAAGTGGAGGAGTTCAAGTATCTCGGGGTCTTGTTCATGAGTGATGGTACAAGGGAGCGGGAGATTGACAGGCGGATTGGTGCTGGGTCAGCAGTGATGCGGGCTCTTTACCGGTCTGTTGTGGTAAAGAAAGAGCTGAGCCATAAGGCAAGGCTCTCGATTTACCGGTCGATCTACGTTCCCACCCTCACCTATAGTCATGAGCTTTGGGTAATGACCGAAAGAATAAGATCGCGAATACAAGTGGCTAAAATTAGTTTCCTCCGCAGGGTGTCTGGACTCTCCCTTAGAGATAGGGTGAGAAGTTCGGTCATCCAGGAGGGACTCGGAGTAGAGCCACTGCTTCTTCACGTCGAGAGGAGCCAGCTGAGGTGGTTCGGGCATCTGGTTAGGATGCCTCCTGGACGCCTCCCTCGGGAGGTGTCACAGGCAAGTCCACCTCGGAGGAGACCCCGGGGAAGACCCAGGACACGCTGGCGTGACTATATCGCCCAGCTGGCCTGGGAGCGCCTCGGAATCCCCCTTGGAGAGCTAGTGGAAGTGGCTGGGGAAAGGGAGGTCTGGGCCTCATTGCTTAGGATGCTGCCCCCACGACCCGAACCCTGGAGAAGCGGAAGATAATGGATGGATGGATGGATGGATGGATGGATGGATGGATGGATGGATGGATTTAACATACAGTGTTGTGCAAAACTCAGACTCTTAGAGCTAAGAAAATTGTTCAAAATTATGTAGGTTTAATGTATACAGCTGACGCATCATGCACCTCATGTGAAATAAATTAGAAACTATGATTAAAAACTATATCTGTATATACAAAAGTTTGCAGTCTACTCTGAATACTCATGTTCATGATGTATATTGTGTTTGTAAATATAGGATATTGAGAGATACATAATGCATGTCCAAAATCTATGTATTTAGATATTTAACCAGTGCAGGCAGAATTATATTATGTGTGTGTGTGTACATAAGAGACTCTGTGGGAAATGGAGTGTGCCACCTGTGGTGTGTATTTGCTTAAGGCAGAAAATACACTCTCACTGCATCTCGCTTATCTTATGCTTACAGCTGCTCTGACCCCTCGTAACTGTTCTCTCACGCTATCTCACCAATATGAACATTGCTTCATCAGCGCTCTTCTCTCTTCTTTATTACTTATGTTCTCTCTTGTTCCCTCATTATCTTTGTCATATCTTTTTATATTTGCATGGCCTCTTTATGTCTACCAGGTTTAGACCTGAAATCTCTTGATTTCAGCAGCGTATAATAATGAAATTGGTTAATAGTATCAGTGCTGTTTCAAAATCCTGCTCAATAAACATGAATGTATGAACCAAAAATATAGTTGCATGAAAGTCAGAAGTAAAATTATCTACATTTAAAAGTACAAGATTAAAAAGTAAATTACCAGAGAAAATTCAGTCACGATTTTTTATAATTTATAGTAACACTGAGGCTTACAATGAGGTGATCACACTCTACATGACCCAAAATTAAGTCCTCTTTCCTTAACACTTTTACTTAAAAGTTAATAAAATTCAAATACACTTTAACACTAATTGCTCACCTGTGAGAAGTTAAATCATTGCGTTCAAGTCAAAACAGCCATTAAATTTGAGTTATTCATTTTTCAGTGTCAGCAAAAAAACATTTAATGGAAAATTACACAGAAGCCTCAACAAATAAATACAATATCAGTTTTCAGTATTTAGTGTGTCCACTCTTTGCCTCAATTACAGCTTAATTTCATTTTTAGAGACTTTGCAGAGGGGTTTCAGTTTTTCAAAGGGATCTGCAGGGATATTTTCCACACCTCCAAAGTTCAGTCTTCAAAGTTGGTTGCATTTTACATTGTTAACAAAACCAAGTAATTGCAAGCACATGCAATGATGTTGAGATCTGGACTCTGGGGTGGTCAGTCCATTCTTCTGAGAACACCAGAAGCTTCTTTCTTTGTTTTGTAAGTTTTCTTTTTTTTTTTTTTTTTCTTAGTAACAGTTTTCTTTGTTTTCTTCTCACAGTGACATGATGGACAGAAACACCTGCAGAATTTTTCAGATCTGAAGTAAGAGTGGAGCTTGATTTTCTCTTTCTCAAAGATGAAAGCTTCAAGTACTGTTTATCTGATCGTGACAGTTTTGGTGGTCTACCAGGTCTTGCATGGTTGGCTTTAGTTCTCACTCAGTCTCTGTCCTGCAGCAACACACTGCACTACTGCACCCCATTTTCCTCAGCAGTGAAAGCCACAAGCTGACTATGCCCCTACATGGCAAGTTAGTTAAGCTAGTTAGGCAATCGGTCATAAGGAAAATATTCAGCTAGCAGGTGGTGTGTGGTGCAGAGACTGGACGGGCAGTACTGGTCACTGCTTGGAAACACATAGCATACTCATAAGCAATTTTATTTTTAAATTAATGTAATTTGGATTGTTTTAATTGATCAAATAAAATGTATGTGAACTTGACTGATTGGCAAGAGAAAAACAGAAAAAGAAAAAAATCTCATAGATGCTGAAGGTCTAAATAAAAAAAGAAGGACTAACTACCTGACTAAAGCATCAAATCTTCCAAAAATAATACTTAAGTTTTGTAATGAAGTACAATCGCTTAAGGATTTGTCTGGATTGCCCTTGATGGGAACAAAGTCTAGTTTGTGCTGTTTTTCCTTTTGCCCTTTCTTTTCTTTCTCATTCTCTCTCACTCTTCTAGTGCCCCCTCCCTTTTTCTCTCCCTCCATCTCTCACAGAGAACAATGTCAGAGTGTTTTCCCCGGATGACAGAATAGAATGTAGGCCCCTGCCATGCTGCAGAGGAGAATTTCAAACAGCCTGAGGGGCATTAAAGGCACAGCAATTATCCCTGCTGAAGAACACCATTCATTCTATTGCAATGTCTTATAAGTAAAACATACTTGTATACTGTAATACAGTTTGAGCTATTTAGAGAGAGGCTTACAAATACAGTACCATCATTATATCTATCCAAAAGACTACAGCATGTCTGTCTTGTTCTATTGCTTTCTCTCTCTCAGTGCAGCCTAAACACAATATTTCCCAATGATTTAAGGTTATAAATACAGTTGTAGTACATACACTTATTGACAGCTGTGAACCCTGTGCTGTCACTCTGAATGTAGTCTATTTATGTGCGTGTTCTGCCAGAAGAATACGACTGATTTGTATTCATGTTCTTCTATCCTGAAAGTGAAAACCACGTGGATTAATTTCAGTTCAGTGGTTCACAGGCAAAATAACAAGTCTGTGAGTCTGTGTGAACCCGTGCTTGTACTGCCCTCTTCTGGCACTGCTGTTGCTAAAGCAGGCTTTTTATTCAGTCTCAGCAAAGGTTACTTTTTGTGAGGGTGAAACTTTTATTGGTTCACCAGTGTTAATACAAATGTTGATTCTTGAATTATTCAGGATTATAGCATTCATCTTTTAAGTCACTACAAAGTATGAACAAAAGATTTTTTGAAACATTACTGCATTTAAGATTTCATCTACTTATTTTGCCTACTTCAATAAAAGGATATGGAATGACAAATGGCCAAAGGCTCAGGTCAGTATATACTAAGTCATTCAATATAGCTAAAAACAAAAGAAAGAAGAAACTTGTGCAAGGTCTCATACATTCAACACTGCAAACATTTTAGGCGAAGTTGCTGGCTCAGAAAAGCTGTCCATTTGTGAACTAAAAGTACAGGGAAAATTCCAAGAGGCTTTTAAAAACTCAGTCTTTTGCCAGGTGAGCTGGGCTGAATGCTAAAGGCAGCAGGTCCCGCAGGCTTGTTTTCTTATAGGAACCATCTGGTTTGGTCAGGTAAATATCCCATTCTGTACCAAACTGACAGAAAGAGAGTGAAAGCAATTAACAAATACAATGAGTGAATAAGGTTACAGCACAAAAAAGTAATGTAAAGGTATTACATCATACAGTATTAATGACAGGATACATGCTGTAATTTTACCATAAATACTGACAGCTTATTTCTACTTAAAATGCCACAACACCTAAAAATATGCACATGTGAAAGCTCTTACCTCCATTAGTACTTGTCGACAGGCCCCACAGGGTCCTACAAAACTATCTTTAATATCACTATAATAAAGTAAAGGCAATTACTGTCAATTTTGCACCATAAAGAATTAATACCTAAGAACAACTGCTTAGAAGTATAAATGAGTGTCCAGAAACCGATATACAGGTTCTGGTTTCAAATGAGCCATGAGCTCTCCATTTCAACAGCAACTGACCCATGCTCCACTCACAAATACCTTCTTTCATAGTAACAGTTGGTAGGTTGGATAAACTTTTCAGAACATTGACAAAAATTGAATTCAACCTAATAAGAAACTGTACCTCTGTTTTAATCAAACTACATAGAAAAAACATTGAGGCTTAATGTGTGCTGTAATCAAGTTAATGTTAGTATAATTGCAATTTCAATGTTGTTTTTTCCAACCTACCTAGTTTCAAGTAGCTACAACAGCACAGTCTAGCTCAGAAGTGTAGCAGAGTAGCACGTTAATCTGGAAACTAGAGATGGGTGTCCTTGAAACAGCGACAATGCTCGCACTATCAAAGGACCAAGTCACATGATTTCCGCAAACAAAGCGTCAATGTGTCATCACTGTTTCAAAATATTTCAAAGGTTTGTGGTTTGACACCAACCAGACGGTAAACGCTCTGGGTGAGTCAGTGTCAAACGTACATCACCTGCTGATCTCAAATCTGTTGTCTTAGTTTAGGCCCATATTAAGTACTGATTCACATGACACTTGGCTGATCAGTCAGTCAGTCAGTTTTGAGCAGATCACCCGACATAAAAACATTAAACCAAATTTCTGAATTAGGGCCTACATCATGTAGACAAATTCAATATAATAATAATAAAAAAAAGAATATGTATGGCAGTAAATTCAGATTTTGCGATGCAATTTGACAAGCAGGTGGTTTCCTTGAAACAGTGAATTATGCTTTAAAATGATGGTTTGATTGGTTCCCCGCGACCCTGACGGAGAAGCGGCTTAGAAAATGGATGGATGGATGGATGGGTTTGATTGGTTTAAAGCTTTAAAAAAGTTATTTCTCCCACTGGAAACTGTTTGATATGGAGCTAATCTGAATAAAAAGCTCTACAATTTCTCTAGTTTGAAAGGGATTTTCTATGTTCTGTGAAGCTCGCTCCACCTGGTGACAACTGCTACAAAAGAATTTATTTGTGGGTGGAACATGAATAGGTTAATGGGCCACAGTCCTACTGGAAAAACAAGACAGAATGCAGTACTATTTAATATACATGACAATCAGTCACTTGTACAGTGTATAAAAGCATATACCTTACCATGTAACTGCTATAGCAGTAAAACTTCTGTGGCCCTCGGCTACAGCTCTCTGTATAGCTGTTCTCTCTGCACATACTGTAAGGCCGTAGGAAGCGTTTTCTACGTTACAGCCTGTCATGTGCACACATCACACATGGCACATCAGGGTGTGTCACTGCCACTCAGGAATTTGCATGATTTAAAAGGAGTGAGCGACTCTAGTCCTAAAGTTGCACAGCACTGCATACTGCATAGTGTTTATCACTGAGATGGAACTGGCAGTTGGGCAAAACTAGTTTTGCCAGAACCGATAAAGCACTAAGCAGTTACTCTAGAAGTTGCCCACTCATACATTTATATGTGTATTTTACCTGTGATTATGGTGCCTCCTGATGTCAAGATCGCAGCACCAACTGGAAAGTGGCTATATGGACAATAAGCCAATTCCCGTGCCTGCAAGCACTTTGCAACCAGTTCTGCAACTTGACCAATACAACAGATAAATGTATGAAAGAAAGAAGCATTAAAACAGAAATGAATGAGTAGTCTAGTTTAACGCTTCAAGTAAGTAATGATCTCCTACAATTTGTAAATGCACAGCCTAAAACTGACTTTTCCCCATGGCTCTAGTGAAAACCCTATAGCTTTCAAGTCAGTAAAAGACAGGGATTCCCTCTTTAAGCAAAACTTTCAATTCGATCAATTTCATGTAAATGATTGTTCTGCAAGTTCTTATATTTACTGTAAAGTAATGCATGTTTTATTCACAAATCTATTTTTACTACTATAGACCTACTCAATTTGACATATGTCTGTAATGTAAAGCATCGAGAGCTTGGTGGATTAGGTCTCCTAGTCTTGTTTTTTCATTGGGCAGTCAGTATTCACAGTGTTGTTCTACTGTAGACCCTCTCAACTGGGCCTCTGTTGTTTCCCTTGGTTTGGTTGAGTGTTTGCTTATCTATACATTTGCTTTCAACAATACAATCAACGCACACTGATATTTTAAAATGAATCTAAGAGCCATTTTGAACATCTTCAAAATAGACTTTTTTCACTTTCATAACACTGGCACGTGCTATGGATTTCATCTGTGAACATCTATATATTATTAATTTAGATATTTGCGTCATTTCATCAGCCTTCTTAAAACTCACTTTTGATTATCCTGATGTAATGTGTTCCAGTCGTATTCGTGCCAAGTTCAGTCTTGATACGCAGGATACAACAACATTAGATTATCTAAAATAGGCCTGAACTCTAATTCAGTCATGCTTAACAATGATTTCTGATATGTCATATATGTTGTATGTACAGGTTTCTGAGGATAGGCTACAATGGAGAACATTAACATTTAATGTATCTAAAATTAACATACAATTATCCCACCATTACTTTCACCAGATTTATCATATCTCCAATATACCTTGAATTTGTTGCCTGAGTTTGTTCATCATATGTATAAATATGTATGAGATAGATAGATAGATAGATAGATAGATAGATAGATAGATAGATAGTACAGTGCAAATGTCTTGGGGGATAAAGTAGGTGATATATAAGTATAGATGATAGGTGACAGCTAAGAACAACACTTTATTAATATTTTATTTATTCTAATATTAGTTTTTCTGAGAAAAAATGCTTACTGTCAAAGTAAACATTTTTCATTCTAATTTTCTAAACTGTCTAAAACGTTTGCACAGTACTGTTGATTAGGTTTTGTTTTAAGGTTACTCTTTCTGCAGCAATTCTAATAAATATACAGTCCACGGCGAAACCTTCACCTCTAAAATCTTTCACTGCAGCAGATTAACAGTCCTGACTGACACAACCCGACAGACCACGAGCTCATGTGCTAATTGCTGCATTCTTCAGCCGTATGAATGTTAGGGTGTGAGCAGAAAAGAGAAAACTAGCTAAGCATGTTTGACACGTTAACCTACTTTATCTTCCTCAGGAAAGAACTAGACTAGGCTAAACCTGGAGCTCAAGTTACCGGCACCGCGCTCTTCGAGCATCCACTGGGCTACAGGCTATTTACAGGTCATGCGCGTGCCGAAGCAAACATTTTTCCTTAACTCAACAAATGTATACTTACCAGCCATATCGTCTAAAAGGATAGAGACAGTGTCTATTTAGTTATAAAAACTCCTAAAACATATCAGAAATAGCGAAAATAGGCGCTTGTATACAGTCTAGCATGACATGTGGTCTGTTCGCACCAATGTTTTGGTTCGCCGGGTCGTTATTTCCCACCTGTATTCCGGCAAACCCCGCCCTCCCCACTGCGATTGGCTTGTAGTTCACACTCAGTGCAGCTCTGAGAAATTACTAGCCAATCAGAAGGCGGGACAGTTCAGAATACAGGTGGGAAAAACATCGCCCCGTGGGAACGTGTGCGCTTCTGTGCTTTTGATTGGCTGAGGTGCCACTACATGTCATTGACCTCTGAGCCTGTTGGATCTGCGAGTCTGCTCGAGCCTGACCACTAAGAACTGGCCATTTATTTTTAATGGAGGTAAGAGGACCTTCATGACAAATCGCGTGCATTCCAACATGCGATAGATTGATAATGTATATATTTGTTTACTAAATAAACTCAATGCAACATACATCTACCTAATAAGGCGTTTTATTCACTTGCAGTCAGTTTGGTGTACCCTTGAAAAAACCTTAGGGACGGAATGCCACCACAATGCATTTGTACAGGAGATAAGATACGCAGCAGGTAAACACTATGAGCACACACAGAAAGAACAAGTTGTTGAGCCAAAATGCGAACAGGTAAAGGGTCCTCTGACAGTAGTGTCTCACATTCGAGGAATCATAGTTTGGTGGATATATGGAGTAAACCCAGAAGGCTCCTGAAAAACAAATTAGAAACAATTATAAACAATATAACATTTATTCTGAATCAACTGCTCACTTCTTAACTGTTTACTGACTCTTTACAACAAAGTTGCTTGTACTTCTTTGCCTGACTATGACATAAAATACAAAATTAGACAATTTCTTTAAATTTCAATTTCTAAAACTGATTATGATATATATATATATATATATAAGAGATAGAAAAGTGTTGCCACAAGGCAGCAGAATACGACAAAAGCACTGCGATCTGCAATGCATACAGTGGAAGTAAACAAATGCACTGATATTAGTTTTTTTAATAAACATAATTATTTCGTACCTTTTACATACATGTATGGATATATGTCAGATATGCACATTATGTTTTTCATGACTGAAAAATGAATGTGGCTGTGTGACGCACTGAAGATCACAGTTCCGTTATTGCATGCTATTGCCACTTTTTTTGTCTTCAATATGTTAAACTTATATTTAGTTATATTCACTTAGAAAATCAACAAAACATGTCATTTGAACAGAGATATTCAAACGTTTGCATTCGACTGCTTTAGAGGGTTAAAACTCTAGGAATGACTGTGGGTTAAAAAGCTTCATGGCACAGTTAACTGAGTGAGTTTTACACTGTTATTGAAATATTGCTTATGGTTTGTGCCTTGTGATCAACACAAACTCATATGCAGTGCTGTGGAAAAGTATTTACCTCTTCCCAATTTTTCAAACTACTTTTAATATTAGACAAAGATAACACAAGGAAACACGAAATGCTGTTATTAAATGATGATTCATTTATTGATGGACAAATGCTGTTAGTCCTGCCTGGCCCTGTGTGAAAATGTAAGTACCCCCTTAGCTAATAAATCAACCACTTAATCAAATTCAACTTACTATTTGGTTCAATTTCACTAGTCACACCTAGATATGATTACTGCCAGACCTGCTGAATCACTAAACATCACTTAAATAGAACCTGTCTGGCAAGGTGAAGCAGGCTAGAAGGTCTCAAAAAGCAGCACACGATGCCATGTTCTGAAGAGATAAAAAGATAGGCACAAAACAAAGTCACTGAGATGTACAGGTCTGGAAAGGCTTACAAAGCCATTGCTAAGGCTCTGGGATTCCAGTGAACCACACTGAGTTTTCTTTACAACTGAAGAAAACTTGGAATAGTGGAACCTTCTCAGGAGTAGCTAGCATGCCAAAATTTCACCAAGAGCGCATTCACATCTCATCCAGGAGGTCACAAAAGAACCAGATGAATATGCAGGCCTTTTTTGCCTCAGTTTAATCCAATGTACATCATCCCACAATAAGAAAGACACTGGGCAAAAATGGTATCCATGGAAGAGTTGCAAGGCACAAACCACTGCTGACCAAAAAGAGTGTAAATGCTCATCTCGCATTCATCAAAAACTTCTACATGACTCACAAAACTTTAATTCTGTGGATTCAAAGGTGGAACGTTTAGGGAAACAGACGTCCCATTACATTTGGCATAAAGCTAACACAGCATTCCAACATAAGAACATCGTACCAAGAGTCAAACATGGTGTTAGTAGTGTCATGGGCTTAGGCTGCTTCCTTTCTGTAGGACCTGAATGATTTTTCATAATTGATGGAACCATGAATTCTGCTGTCTGTCAGAAAATCCTGAAGGGGAATGTCTACCCACCTGAAGCTCAGCTGCAGTTGGGTCATGCAGCATGACAGTGATCTGAAGTAGGCAAGCAAGTGTACCTCTGAATGACTCAAAAGAAACAAAATTAAGGTTTTGGAATTGCTGTCAAAGTCCTGACTTGAGTCCCATTGAGATGTTGAGGCAAGACCTTAAATGGTCAGTGCTTGAAAACCCTTCAGTGTAGCCGAATTAAAACAATTCTGCAATGAAGAGTGGGCCATAATTCCTCTTCAGTGATATAAAAGACTCTGCATTTTGTATTTACTTGTGTTATCTTTATTTTATATTCAAATTTTATTGTTCAAATATTTAAATTATCAGTGTGAGGGGCAAATACTTCTTCACAGCACTATAGCAGCCTTTAATAAAAATTTTATCTTCTAGTTTTTTTTCCTCTCCCTTTTCTTTCCTCTCTAACATTCCTTGAATACCTGTAAGCATCCAACAAGTGCTGAAGAGGAGGATGCAGAAAATGCTGACGGTGCAGTGCTGGCTTAGGGCTCCTTCATGTAATGTGTTCTTCAGGTAGGCCAGCATCAGTGAAATGACACCACATGCTCCGGTCACAATCAGATAGGTTGGGATGTGAGGCTGGACTGGACATTCATGGAAATTTATGGTTCCTATAATTGAGTGAATAACTTGAAGAAAATTATGTACTTTCATAATGCAGGTAATAAAGGACTAAAGAAAACATTGTGATGTAGTTATGGTTCTCTGGGCTCTTGTGAGAAACATGAATAATATTAATCATATTAGATTTAGCAATTATGTAGCTGTGGTGCATTTCTTTGCCGATTGTTAATTATCAATATGACAGTCTTTGAATAAAAGACAACCCCTTAAATGTCCAGAGCCCACTGCCGGGCCCAAAGTTTTATTACATGCTATAACTCAAGCATAACTCAGCCAGTTTGCATTGGAGTCCCTGTACTTATAAACCTTAGTAAGTAGTAAACCTGGGATTGTAAGGGGATAAGGGTCCTGTCACCACACGTTGCTACGCTACACGCTGTTGAAGCAAAGTCGGCCTTTTTGTATTTTACACACACACACACACACACACACACACACACACACACACACACACACACACAAACACACACACACACACACACACACACACACACACACCCACACACATATATATGTGTGTGTTCCAATAAGCAAAATAATGAATGAAAATCCATAAACCTGTGAATGTAAATGTAAAGCCACTCCCAAAAAGAACTCAGAATGCACTTTACCTAAACCTGCAGCTGCTATCAGAACCATCCATGCAGTTAGATTCAGCGTCACTAAAAGGCAAAAAAACAACCAGTGAAAAATATATTGTTGTGAAATCCAGAATGACATAAATGCCTTTTAAGATATATATATCAAAATATTTTACATAGTAGCGTAATTCATAGCACAGCTCTTACCAATAAATGCTTTATAGACACCAACTCTTTCTGCAGCCATCATCTTCAGTGTGTTCACCAGGAATAAACATTAATATTAGCTATATTGTTTTGTACTGGGATTTCAGTTCTTCTCAATAAAATAAAATGCTGAAAGGAGATACTTTGACAAACAACACATTTTAGTTTTACTGTGCTGTGTGAGTCCTGGCCCTCTTTTGCAGCACTGTGGTGATGAGGATTGTATAAGAGCATTGAGACATCTTCCTCCCTGAGGTAAGGCATTGAGAAACACTTTAGCCAGGCCTGCAAGCCTGAAAGGCCTGCCTTTGGCTGTCAAGCATGAGTTTCATTTGACACCACACTCATACTCACCAATTAAGGGCAACAGAGTTCCTAAATAAAAAGGTTCTAAATGGTGCTTGGTAGGATGTACAGAGAGATGATCTTTAATAGGTGCAAAAATGTATATTATCACTGAGTCACTTAACAAAACTCCTTAACATTCACTGACCCACTTGCAGACTTCAAAGACATGAAGGGGAATTCAGTTTAAATAGGGAATTCGGTTTGCAGCATAATTAAATGGTTAAAATGTGAACAGAGTCAGAATCACTCAGAATGGTGCTGATATAAACCCAACATCAAAGCCTCTAAAAGCTGTATCACAGAAAGTTATTATATGAAATATGTACAAATACATTCTCTGATTTTTGAGTTTTTCAACCATTTTATGATGAAGCATTTGGCCTTTTTAAATGTCTATTCGTGGTACAGAGATACATGCACGGTACTATAAGGCGAAATAGTTCCCAAATAGTAATTTTTTCAGATTTTCCACCATTTTACTACTAATAACATTACATTAATAACATACAATTAAAAAACTGTGATATCATGACCATTGTTTCCTATCTGCATCACTTTGATTTGAGTCTGTAAATTTCTCTGTAATGTAATATTTTGCAACAAATTGCTCTGAATGACTTTGTTCATCAGGAAAACCATTTTTTTCTATATTTTTGTAAGGAAAACCAGAAATGAAGGAAAAGCAAGGAAACAAACAAAGAACTACTAGAACCCACTAAAAAGTATAAAATACTCAGAATAAATACACAAAACAGGGATCTGAAAATACACCACAATGAACAACACAAAGGAACAGGACAAACAAGACGTAAAAATACTTGGGAAAAAAACAAGAAACGCCCAGGAACAATTACAGGGTGGGGCAGCAGGTTAGACACAGGTGAGGGGCATGGCACAAGGGTGAAGCAAAGGAGGAGCAGGATAACTTAACAAAAAACAGAAGCACATAGCCAGAGACATGAGGGAAGTCAATCAACAAGGGAAAGCAGTCAAAGACGATGGAAAGATGAACTGTTATATCTCAAAAAATAATGCAGCAATTTTCAAATGTTAGTGTAATTTCCCTTTAATCAAATTTTTAGGGCCTTTTCTTGCTATAAGCAGTATAAGCAGTCTCTTAGGGTTGCTTAGGGGCCCTTGAGCCATAATGGCCCCTGTGAGTATATGTATTTTTTATTATTATTGTTTAGTCAGTCTTAATATTTTCAGAAAATTTCCATGAATCCATCAGTAATAACTTTACTGCCAATAAATCAAATAGCAAAAATGGTGCATATACACTTGTACACTTTATTGTTATATTGATATTGTACAACCCTATTTCTGTCACGACTGAACAGGGAGGAGACAAGTGCGGATAGATTACTGAGGCTTTAATAAAAGGGGCAAATCCAAAAGAGCAGTCAAAAACAGTCCAGAGTCATAATGTGAAACAAATAAACCAAACAGAAAACATACCAGGGAGATCAGACAGTCCAGGGTTGAAGCACAACAGATCAATACAGGAGACAAGGCAAAAAATCACAATCAGAGAAACAGGCAAAAGAGGTCGAACATGGAAAGATCGCAACTGCACAAAGGAATGCTTTGTGAAAAAGGGAATGAACCTGAATTGTGGGAGTTGGAGTTTGTGTGGAGGAATTCACCTTCAGTGACAGGTGCAGGCAGGATGGGGGCTGCGGGAAACGGCAAGCATGACAACCGCCTCCCCACCCCCCAGAACCGCAGTGGGACCAGGCAGGTGTGGACTGAGGGAACGGGAACCTCAACGCACCGGAGCAGAACTGGAAAGTGTCCTCTAGGTCTGGATGCTGGCCTATCCAGACAGCGAGCGTGGAAGTCTGCGACAAGACCAGGATCCAGCACATCCTTGGCAGCCACCCAGCAACGCTCCTCGGGACCATATCCCTCTTAATCTATTAGATACTGAAGGGTTTCACCATGCCTCTTGGAGTCCAGCACCTCCTGCACCGCATACGTGGAAGAACCCTCTCCCTCTACTGCCGTAGGTGGAATGTCATTGGGTGAACCCTCATCCAGAGGACATGGGACAACAGGTTTAAGGAGAGAGACATGAAAGGAATTAGCCACACGATACTGGGCAGGAAGCTCCACCTTATACGTAACATCATTAACTTTATCAGTAATATGGAACAGACCAATGTACTTGAGCAGGAGCTTCCTGCAGCTCCCCTCAAACCTGAAGTTCCTGGTGGGCAACCATACCCAGTCACCTGGCTGGAAGGAAGGCGTATCACCCCACCGCCTGTCAGCTTTGTCCTTGTAGCACCATAAAACCATGGTGATGTGTTGGTGGGTGTCCTCCCACACCTGTTCACTGCATCTGATCCATTCATCTACAGCAGGAGATGGCCATCCATGGAGCCAACGGGGGTTGGTAAACCAATATACTTTGAGACTTGGTGACACCAGAGGTGGAATTGACCAAAGAGTTCTGGGCCATTTCAGCCCAGACCAAATACTGGGACCAGTCTGTCAATTCCCTGTCACCTATGCCGTAGTTCTGTTCTGCATTGGAATTTATCATTTATGATAAAACAAAGCTGTGGGATGAAGTTTAGGTGGAGTACCACTGCGCTGGGAGAGCACAGCCCTGACACCAGATTCCGAGGCATCTACCTCAACTATGAACTGGGATTCTGGGTCAGAATGTTTAAGAAAGGGGGCTATAGTGAATGTTAATTTGAGAGACTCAAAAGCAGCCTGAGCCTGATTTGACCAACTTAACCGCTTAGGTGATCCTTTCAGCAAAGCAGTAAAGGGTGTAGCAATTGAGGTAAAATTTCGGATAAACCAACGCTAAAAAGTGGCAACCCCAGAAACCTCTGAAGGTCCTTTAGAGACTGGGCAGTAGGCCTGTTACCTTTCCCTACTTTTTGCACCAAATCAGTCTTAGGTGTTGATGTGCCCAGCTGTTTAATTCTATTCTTCTCCTCGTAAGGAAGACTATCAAATGGCTTTGCCAAAATCAGGTCGACAATATTAGCATTGTCTGCCATCGTGTGAACCTTGCTACCTGGCTAGTTCACTCCGACCTAGCCAGCAGTATGAATGAGTGACTGAACGAACTAACGAAACAAAATTAAACTCCAACAAGGAAATGTTGAAATTATGTTAAACTGAAATAAGGAAATACTATGAGTGTGTTTTATTTACACAATGAAAGATGGAACTGTGCAAGTAATTTCACCAAGCAAACACCAAGACATGAGTTGCAGTTTGTCTTTCGATGTTGATAGCTCAAAATAGCTGTCAATCAAACGGGATTCAGCCTTTTGACTAATCCTCCAATCATCTTGCAGAAGCTCCGCGTCCCGACCCGCCCACAGCTCCATATACCCCAGAGATGCTCAGCGTCCAGGAGCGGGAGAAAATCGTGGCAATCCAATGACCGGCGAGTTTCGAAGCAATGAAAAAAAACGTCCCATGCAGTCCTGTTGAAGTGAACAGATACTCAGCTTCTGACGCATTTGTAGTCAATGAAATATTAAGACAACTGAACATATTTGACCATTTAATGTTTGACATTTTAGGGGATGCTGAGCTTCCCTTGCAGTCTTAGAGAAATCGCCACTGCTCTATCCGTCGCTACTATGCGTTCTTGAATTAGAACTTTTGAAACATGATTCTACAAATTTTCCGTCACGCTGTAGGATCGGTAACATAGACACTCGGGTTGTAACTTCAAGTTCACCTTCAAGTTGTGTCACATTAGGTGCTCTGGGTACTGTAGGAGCTTTCTGTGGGCTTGGGGGAGTTGGTGCTTCCAACGCATTCCTTATCATTACCAAGACAATAGGTGTTAATCGCTTCATGGCAGGGGAGTGGGACACATGGGGGCTGCTTTCCCTTACGAACATTTTCTTAGCTTTAGTCATTCTAGTGCTAGGGCTACTGGGATGAGAGGCAAGGGATAAGCAAACTTCTTGGTTATATCATTAATGCCACGATAATAAATACAGGGCCTCAACACACCATCCCTCCTCTTGACAAAGAAGAAACTGGAACCTACTGGGGATTTGGACTGAATGAAACCCTAAGCTAAAGCCTCATCAATGTACTCCTCCATAGCTTTCTCTTCTGTATGTGTCAGGGGTAAATACGGGACTTAGGAAGAGTAGCACCCTCTACTAAATCTATGGAGCAATCATATGGGCGACGAGGCGGAAATTCAGCAGCATTCGCCTTGTTGAAACTTCGGAGAAGTCAGTATTCTCCTCAGGCATGGTAATTTGGGTTGTGGCCTCGGGGCTCTCAATAGAGGCAGAGCGAACAGATAGGTGACCAAGAGTGCTGCGGTTTTCTAGACAGTAAAGAGACCAAGACACTATTTCTCTCTGGTTCCAAGAGATAACTGGATCATGCCTCTTTAACCAGGGTAAACATAATATGAGGGGATAGTTAGAGGAGGACAGAACTAAAAGGGAAATGTGTTCAGTATGCAAAAAACTAGTTTGGAGTTTGATTGCCATACACTGTGTCCTCCGGGCTAAAGACCACTAAGCTTTTGATCACTGCACAGTTCAAAAGCCAGCATTCATGAGGGTATAGGGGTACATTAGTGTACATCTGTGAAGGCACTATTAAAGCTGAACAACATGTACGTGTTTTGGCAACAGGGACGGCCTTGATTATTTCAGCAAGACAGTGTCACACTACATTCTGCACATATTACAACAGCATTGATCCATATAAAAAGAGTCCAGGTGCTAAAGTGACCTGCCTGCAGTCCAGATTTGTCACCCACTGATAACTTTTGGCACATTTTGAAATGAAAGATATGACAAAGGAGACTGCTGAACTGTTGAAAGGGTGAAATCCTATATCGAACGATAATAGAAAAACATTTCACTTTCAAAACTACAGTAATTGATCTCCTCAATTCCCAAATGCTAAAAGAGTTTGTTAAATGAAGAGGTCATGAAACATGGCGGTAAACTGGCCAACTTTTCTGGAATATGTTTTCTGGAAGCTTTAATCATATACAACTTATGTAATGTTCAAACAGACATAAAATATAGACATAAAAATAATTGCGTACAAAATGGGATATTGTGTCTAGGTGAAATATTGCTTAGAGCTCCTATGATTTTTCCAATGATTTACACAAAGTGACTGTATTATAAGCTTTAGGACTTGGACATCTGTGAAAGTTGAGTAGTTTTAAGTGATTTTTAAGAGATTTGGTGCATGGCATGATAAGAGTAAGAGTATAGGTTCAGTTGACTGTTTTTTCCTTTCTGAATCACTGTAGTATGTTCCACATGTTCTGTGGTTATAAAGCAACAGTGAAACAGAAGCAGTATGAGTCAAGAGGCAGGATGTAGCTGGGTATGAGGCAAGAAACAACAGCTAGCAGATGACAACAGGAACCGTATTTTTTAATCCATACATGTTTATCACACTTTCACTGTTGACTCACATTTTGACTTTGAACTGAACTCCCTGAGGCCTTTCAGCTAGGACAATGTAGCTGCTCATGCAGAAACAGGAGGTTACTGTATTCTGATGTTGTATAACTCACATAGGTCATAATGTAACCAGTCAGTGACATGGCCGCAATGTCCAACGTATAAGTGAAACATCAACATGTTACAAGTGTTATATCCAGAGATTCGAATCTATGCAATGAACCCTAGATTTATTGGAAACTTTGATAGAAATGAGCAAAAAACAATATGATTAAATAGTTTTGTTTGTAAGCTTGATCATTACTGACATTTAAGATATTGCCTAAATCTAACCTTTTTGGGAGGTAAGAATGTGAGATTTTAAAAAATGCAAAGCATTGTATTTATTAAAGCATAATGAAGCCAACGACATGCTACACAATGTTAAACCATTAACAATGATAAACAGACTCCACCAACAAATTGAGTGGTTTTATTGAGTAAATCCAGACATTCCCTAAAATTGTACTCATTTTATAAGAATAAAAACATTAAACAAAAGAAACATTAACAAAAACAAAAGCAACATTAAGCATAACAGTAACATTTCTAGGAATGGATTCATGACTACAACTGGACATTATTGGATAATTTATAATTCTGAAATAATAATGAAACATCTACATTAAGTTTTGAAATTACAAAAGGGCACATCAACGTCAGGAACATATTACTCTTAAATCTTAATCTGCAGTTGTGCATAATCAGTTTAACTTCCATCTCACATCATTCTCAGGATACTGTGCTTATACAGCATTTCTTTGGAACTCTGTTTTCACACCATATCTTGTAGCAAAGGTACAGCAGCAGTGGTGGAATCATAACATATATGGCATTTGTAATCCAGAAGGCAACCTCATAGAGTATCCTCTCACAATACTCTGCAGACCAACGGGACTCGTAGTTCGGTTGATAGGCTGTGTATACAAAAACGCTACCTGCAACAGAGTATAAAATGTAATCACCGATCCTGATGTGAAATTCTTCCTTAAATGTAATAAGCACTTTCACTTCACATTTCAGTTCATACATTATATTCCTGCTGATTTTTTCTGGAATGCAGTGTGTGAATCTGAAGGTGAGACAATTACAAACAACCTAAAGCAGGCCATACTCTTTTAAACGGTTAACTCTGTTGATCAAAAATCCTTTCTTTATTTAATGTCCCTGGTCATCTTAAGTAGGATTTATCATATATCTTTATTATATCATTTAAAAGATAAAATTCTTGGGTGTGTCTCAAAGAGCACCTAGTTAATGGCACTGCCAAGGGAATAAGACTTTTTCTAATGTGTCTCATTGTAAAAGTCATTTTGTTCCTTGAAAGTTCACACAATGCACCTTAAAAAACGGTGAGCTACAGCTGTTCATTTTGCTCCCTGTATGGAAAATAGCTCTCCAGGTCGGCTTTTACAAAGTTTTAAAACATAGGATGAAAGTTGAGATGTCCTCTCACTTGTCTTTTCACATTTATGCCTACATCAACAAAAAGGTTTTGACATTTGTCATTGTCTGTTATCTGTGTACTGAAATGTCCATACAAACCTTGCTAAAGTGTTGCAGTTGTCTCTGGTTAAACTTTACCTTTATACTTTGAGGTTAACATTTGCTACTAACTATCTACTACCTACAAAATAATTTATTACATGGTATGATTCACAAGCATAGTACTTTTATTATTTTTTATCATTAATTTCATGAACAAAATATGACATTAAAGTAGGCCTCTAACCTCTTCCACTCTTTTTGTCCTGTCGGTGTTTTGCCTTAGGCTTTCCTTTACGTTTATTCTGGGTTTTTTTAACAATGTTCTTACTTTCAATCACATTTACTCTACAGTCCTTGGTTTTTTTTAACTCTCACCTGTGATGAACCAGATAGGACAGAAAATGAGGATGAGAAAATTGAGAATTCGGCATATTAGAATGATCTTGCCATCTGACTGTCTGCAATAAAAAATAGGGAATATCTGTAGACACAAACAGGCCACTCCTCCTACCAGCAGGTACACTGGAACCATTGGCTGCTTTGGGCAGTCATAAAGGTGTTTTGCCCCTTTTAGAAAACACAGAAGAGTACAGTTAGTCACATAACGGCCAGTATTATATGACTTTGGAAATGTTATTACAATGTTCTGAGATAATCAGTATTAGAGTAGAAAAACACTGTTCCCCAGATTATATTCACTCACCTAAGCCAGTGATGACCACAGGCAAAAGACTTAAAAGAATGCTCGTTCTTACTGGAAGTGAAAAATGGGGGACATCTTAGTTAGAAACTGCTTTAAAATGAAATATGTTATATTATAATTTATGAAGACCCATATCTATGGCCTACTGTACAAGACTAAAGTCAGAGACCACCCTTCTTTTATTTAAATTACAGTCAAAACGGTCTTTAACTTCACATTTTTCAGCATCGGGCAAAGAGCAGAAAACATATATTTAACAGAAAATTATAGAGAAGCCACAACAAGTAAAGTTTTGAGAGGCTTTATTTTTGCTCAGTTGTAGAAGTTGCATTTTCTCCTTTTCATGACCCAAGTAATCCCAAATATGGTCAGTAATGTTGAGGTCTGGACTCTGGGGTGCCCAGTCCATTGTTCTGAGAAAACCAGCAGCTTCTTTGATTGATTTGCAGATTTTCATCTTTTTGTCTACTTCTTTTTCGCAGTAACAGCTTCTTAACGGCTACACATCCTTTCAGATTCGTAGTGTTTAGTTGTCTTCTCACAGTGATCCCTAATTGTCCCATTTTCTTTTATTATTTATTTTAACTTCCAAAACTGTTTTTCATTTATTTTTTAATTACTTTGACATCTCCTTTGCTTGTGTCCTGTCTTTCCAGAAATAACTACCTACAAATGAATAGCTTGGGTTTACTGGCTGTTTTCACTGAATAAATGGTGCTCTCCAACAGTACTGCATCCTCATTGCAAATGCATGAACTCATGAAGAGTCACACAAAGTGGGGTGTATTAATTAGCCAGTACATTTTAATGGCCAGTGCAAATGAACTCCTGTTGTTTCATTGCAGTTTCACTTTTTGTCCAGTTCAACATCAGCAAGAGAAGCAAAAGTGTACTATCTTCAAAATTAGCTTTAACAAACAACCAAACAAAATCCCCTCAAATGTAATAATAATACAAATAAACAAATAAAAGATAAATACACAATAATAATAATAATTTATTATTATTATTGTTATTATTATTATGAACAATCTTAGAAGTCAAGCCTAATGATGATTATGTTTTCTTAATAGATCATGCCTGTTTATTTTTTATGGGGTTCCCCTGAAATTGAATGGGGTGCAAAGTGGTCCAAAAGAAATTTTGGCATTTTTAGGAGGAAAGTTGATATATCATATATGTTATTCTTTTTTTCTTTTTTCTATTCCACAGGGTGTTCTATGGAATATTCTTGAGATTCTGTTCCTCCCATTTATGGCCTAAAGTTTTGGGTATAACTCTGTCCTGTGGCATTGTTGTGCACTGTTGAAGCCTGGCTCTTAATTCTCCCTGTCTGTACCGCTCCCTCTTTCCTTCTACTATGCACTCATAGTCACATGGCCACATTCCCTCATGTGAAGCTAGTACTCTCCATTGAACCAAACTATAAGAGCAGTGAATTAGTGTGCATTCTAAAGGTTGTTGTATTTTAGCATGTGTTTAAAACATGTGGCCTAAAAGGTCACCTGTTGTCATCAAGGCATAAACATTACATTACTCTAATGTAATGAGGGGGTCTGTGTGCACTGTGTGTGTGGGAACTCTCTATCTCGCACACACATATATACACATAACACTTCATTCATAAAAAACAGAAACTTTCAGTTCTTCATTTAAAATGTTCAGAATCACAGTCCTAATGTTGACGCTAGATAATAAGTTTATCTTACTTCAGTCAACAGTAGTTTTTGTTCCACATTGTGTATTTATATTGACTTTATAGTTCTCTGCTATAGATGTGACAGTGTGGAACAAAAACTACTTAATACACATTCTGTTTCAGTTACAGAGTCATGAATCACACACGAGTGACACATTCCCCTACAGTATTTGCTCAGAAAAGAAACTTCTGCACCCATTCTTCTAATTTCCACGCTTTGAAGATGTCATTGAGAGTAATCTGATCATGTACTACTAAACTGTTTCACTAAATACATGCATGGTAGAAAAAAGCAAATAAATACAGATGACAAAGGTGCACAAAAAAAAAGAACCTTATTCTTCATCTTCAATACAGTAATTTATTCCACATGAATTTTTATGATAAATTAAGATAATTAATCTATTATATTAGTGTGTTTACTGTGGTTTAACCTACATCTGATCCATAACATTATGTATGGTTATGTGAACACTATGTTTGGGACAAAAAAACAGGTAGTTGCTGTAATTACTATGTACAGAGTTACACTTTAAAGTATAGCTTGTTTTGATTAAATTGCAGAAAATGTACCAGTAAATGCATCAATTAACATAGAACAAATCAGTACCAGAAAAAACACACTCACTGAGCACTCAACAGTAGGTACCCTAACATATTTGTGCTTTTGTCACTTGTACTTCTACTGTTGTGTATTATCTATACATGTATGTCTTGAGTAGTTTGGTAGTAATTGCCACATGTTATGTACTTTATTGATCCTACAAGGGAAGTTTGACATTTTGTTGCCTAACTTTGCTCAGTCTGAGAGCAGCACAGCATTACCAGCAGAGCAGTACCCCTAGGGCAGTGGGGTGGTGGGGGTGGTGGTGGTGGTGGGAGTTAAGTCCTTTGGCCAAGGGCATAACCAGGTATACCCATTGTGTGTGGGTGTGTGTGTGTGTTATTTATGTACTATTAAATTGTAAGTATTGCTGTCTGCTGTACTTAGTTTGAAGTTTTTTATGTAAGTTACTATGTATATGCAAAGTATGTACCAGAAGTAGTGCATATTTACCTGTTAAATGCTAGACACATACCACATTGTAAAATAAAGTGACATTGTTTTTGGTTGTTTTTGGGGTTTTTTTTGCTGTTGTATCTATATTCACAAACTGCAAGTCTTTTCTTTGTTCACAAATATATTTTCAACTTTCATTTTACACATAAACTCAAAACTATCTCAGACTTTCATTCAAGACTACAGCTCTGCATTTCAATAAGATGTAAATTACACAGTTTAAAGAAACAATGCCAGCAGATACCTGAGCAGATGGAGCCTCCAGCAATTAAGTTGTTATAGGCCAATCCCATCTTCATCTGTCTTAAGTCTTCTCTTTCTGGATAGCATAGAACAGTTAGGAAAATTAGGAAAGATTAGCTCTAATAATAATCAGTTCAGTGTTAACTATGATGAACAGAAAACACCGATTCCAAAAATGCTAAAGATGCACTATACAGATCTAACATGTTAAACTCCTCAAAAACAAGGACAGAAATTCGCATTTACTCACCTGTGAAGGCAGTGAACCTGTGGCCAGTGGTGTCTTTCCAGATGAAGAATGATCTTGCTTAAATCTCATTTCCTAACAATTAAAACTCCACCCACCATGGATAACTCAATAGTGATGATCTTCACAGCTAATATTTGCATTCAGAAAGCCAGTCAAACTGGCTGAGGGTGTCAAAGAGAAACATCTATTAATGGCACACCTGAGCTATTAGATGTAACTTTACACCATGACTAGGATAAGCAAGCACATAGTTCCATGTACGCACAGAATCTGTCACATTTTGTCAAAAGCTGTACATTCTGTAAAGCATACTTCTGTATGAAAACATACAACATGGGAGAGGTTTCACTGTAATCTTTGAAGTTTTTCCACACAGCTCCCTCCAGCAGTTCGTACTACTTCCAGTGTTAAGAAGCACTGCTTCCTTTATGTAAGGTGCATATTTAGCAGTTGGCAATCAATGTTTTGTTTATTGTTGTTAACACCAAAATGAATATTATTAGGGCTAATCTTTCCTCATGCTGTTGGCTAATTACAACACAAATTAATTTAACAGCAGAGGACTTAGTGAAGTGGGTTCAGATGGGAGAGATGAGAACCAAAATTAGATTCAGTAATACATAATCTGCAGTGGTTAATGTTGTGTGAGTTGACACTGCAAACCTGATACTCATGTTAAAGCACAGTAGGAAGGATAAATACTTTATACTTCACCTGTATAGATCAACCTGTCTAAAAGGGAGTTTATGTGTAGGAGTGTGGTGTGTGCTGCTTGGACTGTTATATATGGACAATATATAACTATTCTTCAAAAGCAGAGAGCTGGCTTATAACTTCTGCTGTTACTACAGTACCAACAGGAAACCTCTAGAAAATAAAAACAGTAGGATCTACTAGAAATATTTCCAGCAGACCTTGCCTTACACTAACTGTTTGACAAAGCATACTGCTTACTCAATATTTCAACATTATTTCACTTCTGACAAACCATACACTGGAAAATATGCTAAATTGATCAAAAGATCATATTAACATAACTTTCAAAACCACTATTGGTGCAAATGCCTCTTCCTCAGGGTTAAGTCTCTAACCTGATGTCCAACCATCAATGTACAACACAGAAAGATAAAATATTAAGTTGGCTTGTTTTTAATTGTTTGATTTTTAGTTGACTGACCATCACGCTATCACCACCATGTTTGACTGTTGGTATCACATTCATATGGTGGAATGTGGTGTTTGTTTTACGCTACATTGTAACATGACCCATGTTTTGCAAAAAGTTCTACATTTGACTCAGCAATCCATGGAATATTATCCCAAAATCTTGGTGCTCGTCTAGATATTTTTAGCAAATGTAAAATGAACCTTTGTGTTTCAGGTCAGCAGCACCTTGCAGCTCTCCCATTGGTGCCATTTTGCCCATTGTCTTTTCTAGTGAAATCATGTACATTGACCTTAACTGAGGAAAGTGAGACCTACAGATCTTTAGATATTTGTCAGTGAAATTTTGCTTGGCCGGCCACTCCTGTTCCACGTTTTCTTCATTTGTGGATAATGGCTCTTGCTGTGGTTCGCTGGAGTCCCAGAGCCCCAGCGTAAGTCTTTCCAGACTGGTAGATTTCAGTGACTTTGTTAAGCATCTGTATTTCAATCTCTTTAGAACATGGCATCATGTGCTGCTTTTTGAGACCTTCTAGCTGCTTTACATTGCCAGACAGGTTCTATTTAGGTGATGTTTAAATTGAACAGGTCTGGTAGTAGTCATGCCATGTGGCCAGTGAAAGTGACCCCGGTAGTCAATTGAATTAGCTTAAGTGGTTGATTTAGTAGTTAAGGGGGCAGTTGCTTTTTCAGTTTGGGCCAGGTAGGGCTGACAGGTATTTTATCCCTCAGTGAAATCATAGTGAGCTAATCATTCTCTCCTCACCTCTGATTAACCAGACCACCAGGAACATTGCGACGACTTTGTAGGCCCATTAGATGATACTCTGTCCTCTCTCTTTTCTAAAAAGACAGGGCATGCAGGGCCAGGACTACAGTAAACACCCCTGGGCACGATCCAGTACACAGGGATTTTGTGCTTTAGAGAACACTCTTTCAGATACATAACATCTAGGAGAAAAGGTTCAGGAACGCAGAATTGAGGATGTTTAAAATATATCACAATGACCCACTTTGTAGTTTCAGTGCATTTTGGCTACTTTACCATGGTGGCTGATAAGACTTAATCTTTAACTAAAAAGATAGCCAATATCACTTTATTGAAAATGAGCAGAAATTGCTGTAAAGGGAAACTATAAAATTTCAAATAGCAATACCAGATATGACAGATAACTACTGTAGTACAGCTTTGATGTCAAAAAGCTAATGAGCCAGTCAAGTTAATCATGATCTGTGAGACATTTTTATGGCTCATTTCTGTTTTTTTGTGACTGGCTTTGTGACTGGCCTTTCTGAAAATGTGTTTTCTGTATTTGCAGCATGTTTGTGAAGTATAGTTCAGGTGTTGTCATTTTGATTAAAGGGTTTTCTGAATTTGCATTGCATTTATTTATGCTTGCTGGCCAACATATTTACCTCATTGGGAGTGATGTAAATAATTATGTTTTTTTTGTTTGTTTTTTTTTGTTTTGTTTTGTTTTTTTTATCATTTGCAACCCATAGCACCTGAAAAGGTGACAGACAATAATGGAGAAGAGTGCAGCAGGCCTATGCTATGGAAGAATAATTACATTTGAATGAATTTGGCATTTATTCATCCAAGAAGAAAAGTCAGGCTCAGAATGTTAGTCAGTAAGTTAACAGGTCTGTACCGCTGCACAAGTTCTTTATGTATAGTGATTGTGCTGGTTCCTAACTGAGCATGTTTAAAACTAGTTTTTACTTTTCTTTCTACACTAGAGGGAGCACTAATTTCACAAAATGCTCCACAGTTTGAATACATAATGGCAACCGAAACCTGTATTTTGCTACAGAAGTGTAGATGAGGTATAGAAAAACAAGCTTTTTCGTCTCAAAGATTTATCATGGTTTCATTCCAGTCCAAGTCATCAAGAAAAAGATCTTCAAAAGAAAAGGTTATTTTATCTAGTCCTCACAATGTGAAAATTGTGCTACTTATTATTATTTTTAACTTTCTTCTGACAGAATCAATCATGACAAACATGAGCTCAGACAAGCCTACAAGTGACACACTGTATTATGTGATGCACATAGTATATATTGTGGTGCGAAGAGGAAAGTTGTTGTTATTGCTGTTGCATTTTATTTATTAATTTTATTTTTATTTTTTAAATACTATGCCATTAAATACTATTAAGACCACTATAGTCATCTGAATGTTTACATTTACATTGACATTTACAGCATTTAGCAGACGCTCTTATCCAGAGCGACTTACAAGAAGTGCTTTGTCTGTCTAGAGAAAGTCTTTTGCTGGTTACCAATAGCTTAGAGAAAAAGACAGTCCTGAGCTCAGATACTGCCAGAAACAAAAAGTCACTGTAGATACAGAGAGAAAAAGGAACAGAGTTAAACACAGAACTCTGTGCCATTCAATGCAATAAAATACAATACACTACAATATACAGTGCAATATAACAAAATATAAGTGCAGCTTATAATTCATTGCTCATTGAAGTGCTGTGTAACGAGATGTGTCTTCAGTCTGCGTTTGAAGACAGTAAGAGACTCTGCTGTTCGGACAGCCAGTGGGAGTTCATTCCACCACCTGGGTGCCAGTACAGAGAACATTCTCGGCGCTTGTCTTCCATGCGCCTTGAAGGATGGCGGGTCAAGCCGAGCTGTACTCGAAGCTGAAAGGGCTTGTGGTACAGTTCAAGATTTCATCATTGCCATCAATTGGTAATGTTCACAAAGTGGTGAGCCTCGCCCCATCCTTGCTTGTGAATGACTGATTTATGTTTTACACAACGTCCCAACGTCATTGGAATTGGGATTGTAGGAGTTCCAGCTCTAAGCAGATTTTGTCTATGCAAAAAATGACTGATGTTTTCAAAAGTCACCTCAATCTTGACCTGTGGTACCCAAACTGTAAACAACTGTACAACTGCTGAAGCCTCTTAACTACCACATTTGACACATATTGGTTTGTGTGAGGTATTTTGGTGCAACCAGGTTTACTTTCTTCCAAAGTTAAAACATTGACTAATTTTTACAGTGCTTAGCTTGCCTGTAGCAATAATTGTATTTCAGATCCTTAACAACCCCTAAATTCAGAAGAATCAAAGGAAGATTTTACTTGCAACATTTTTGTATGCCACAGCACACGACAGTGACAATTTCCAAAAATATCCTCCATTTTTGTGACAAAGGGGAAGACTAGCTTAGACTCAGAGAACCTAATTTATCAACCGTTCTTAAGATTTTACAGTTTTGTGTAAAATTTGTATTTTTTATTTGGGATTTGTTCTTCAATAAGATCAGAATCTACACACCCTCAACAGCACAAAGGTAGAAACAATTCTGCGGTTTGAGAACGTCATGAATCTAAAGTAGACTTTTTCTTAGGACCTTTCTCAAGAATAAATTTAAGAAACTTTTGGTGAATTTGTTGATTTTTACCCAATTTTCTCCCCAATTTAGTCGTCTCCAATTCCACCCACTACTTAAGACTCCCCCAATCACACAATACTACCAACGCTAGGAGGGTGAAGGCTAGCACAGGCTTCTTCCAAGACCTGTGAAGCCAGTCAATGTCATTGGACAGCCAAACGCACTCTGAGACAAGCGCCAAATGACAGATCTGTTACGTCTGCTAACAAATAAGGGGGGGCTATCCTAGCCACCCAAAGAGCAAGGCCAGTTGTGCTCTCTTGGACTCCTGGCCACAGATGGCTGTAGCATCACTAGGGATGGAACTGGCAATCTCCTCATATTTTTAATATGGACATGATAGCAACTTTAGAATTCTGGAACTGTTAGGATTCTGTTGCTTAAAAAACTTACACATGCCAGTGGCAGTTTCCACCATTTACCATTGACATTTTCACCTCTACTGAGAGGGTCTAATGCAGGGGTTCATAACTCTGGTGTCGAGCACAGTTTGAAGTTTCCCTACTACACATACACTAAAACTGCCAATTAACAGATAAGTGTAATCAAGTATGTTACAGTGGGTAAAACATCTAACCATGCTGGACAAAGGCCCTCAAAGACTGGAACAGTGTACCCTGGTCTAATGACTACTAAGTGCCACTGAGCTTGACTGTGAATGAGTAAAACCAGGAAAGTTGATTCTTTGCAACTTTTACATTTTGTTATTTTATATTTTACTTATGTTTTTTTTTTTTTACTTTGTATAAAATGTTTATCACAACATGAACTGTACAGGATTCTCCCCCAGCTGCCAATTTCTAAAGAATATGCTTAGCTGTCATTTTCTGTGCCGTATATTTCACTTATACTCACTCACCTGTTGTTTGAAAAAGGGTCATGTTCTCTGAGGCTTTGAACACATTGCACTACCTTAGTGATTCTAAAATCCCCCCACATCTCAAAAATCAGCCTTTTTATGCATGATTTTCCAGAAGAGTTACTCATGTACCTCATGAATTTTGCTTGCTGGTAAGCAGTACAATTTTACTCCTGTTGCTATCCAGTACTTTCTACTATCTACTGGGGAAGTTTTAACATCAGAATGCAATGTCTATCTCCTGGCCATAACTATAGAACCTCTTGATTGTGTGATGGATGGACAACGGAGACAGACAATGCTAAAACAAACAAACTCTCTGTAGGCCCAGCATGAAGCTTTTCAGCTCTTGTTTTACTCATTATTATACTTTAATTACAATCATTTTGGTTCTTTGTTTAGGGCTTCCATAAACACATTTGTAATGCTGACTGTAGATAAGTTTATATTACTTCAGTCTCTGGTAGTTTTTGTTCTGCATTGTCTAAGTGGATTGACCTTTTGTTCCCTGCTACTTTGTTAGAAATAAAAGTACTGTGCAGGTACATTTTTCATTCATCAAGGTACAAACAGTGTAAATGTACCCTCAAAGATACAACAGCGGTTTACAGATCCAATTATTTGCCTTAAATAAGGTTTTCCCAGGGGAACGTATATATTTGTACCTGTTCAAAATCTAATGTTTTAAAACAGACCAATAAAATAAAAACCCTGGAGGCGAGATGAGGTATGAGGAGTCAGTACAACTTAGAAAATATCATTTTAATGGATTAGGGTACAAATGTGTTTCCTGACTAGAGGTAGTGAGATGTATCCTTAAGGCTACCACCCCAATGACAAGAGGGGAACTGCCCCGGAAAAAATGTATAAAAATAACCTTTATTTTTAACAGTATTGATCAGTTTTCTGGACCACAGCTAGGTTAAAAAATAAATAGATTAAAAAATGGGATATTATACATTGGAAGCATCTTGATTATTGCATGCACTTTTCAGATCCAAATTTGGTCTAAATACACACAAAGAAGCTTTTTGATGTAGCTGGGACAAAAAGGCGGTACCAGAACTTATCAGGATAAACTTAATATGCTGGACATTGGAGATGCAGTGGTTAAACCCCTGTCTTAGAACCTCACTTATGTATTCCTCCACAGCAAAATTTTTATACTGTCACACCAGGGTAACAAACAGGGATGAAATGGTTTAATTCCAGTGTTTAAACATTTTCAGTGACCGATTATAGCTTCACAACAACTTGCATACTTGCAGAACAGAAGATAAAAACAAAAGCAAAAAAGTGAAATAATATAATTAAACAAATATTACAATAGGTCAATTAATGATTTCAATGAATGTACACAGTGTCCAGAGTTAGACCTTTATCTATTCTTAAACTTTAAAAGCGGTATCTGGTCAGGTGAAATGATCATACATTTACTTGATGTATCTAATAATTCTTATTTTGAGACTGTTTTGAGATTATAGACAATTTTACTCATTTAAAGTGATTTAATAAGTAAAATTATCTTACTGTTTTAACAGATAATTTTGCTTATTATAAGAAATATGCTTGAAACTAACAAAATTATCTGCCAATATAGTAAGCTAATTTGACTTTATAAAATTGCTTAAAAAAAACTAAAGTCTCAAAATAAGTGAAATAATCTAATAATAAGTTTACAACAATCTCAAAATGAGAAATAATTGATATTTCTACTCAATTTCAGATCATTTTAAAAGAAAACTATTTTTTGCAGTGTATACTAAAATATCTTCATTGTTTTATTCTTTGGATCACATGGCACCACATACCATATGCAAAGACTCCACTAATAGTTACAAGAGCTAACATCACTGTAACAGGTACAGATCCAGTTTCTAGTTTCTAAGCTTGTTCTCTCTGTGTGTTTTCCTGCTTAGAACAGCACATACAGAGTACCACACAAAACACTCCCACCATCAGTCCTGCTAACAGAATATACACCAGTGTGGTGGTCCAGAAGGCAGACAGATAGAGGGTCTTGTTGCAGTAGGGCTGTCCAGTTCTGGTCTTGTTGTAGTTGGCAGGATAGATGGAATAGATCCACACACTGCCTGTAAAAGATGAAGAATTTGCAAATGAGGATTTGTTTACAGTATTTTAGCACTTATCTCATGTCAAAAGGATGAAAATCCTCACCTGCAATTAACCAGCAGAAGAGGAAAAGGGTGACCAATGAGTTCCACACTGAACACAAATAGGTGAGAACATAAAGCCCTCCATTGTGATTTGGCTTAGGACAAGAAAGGCAGGACAGTATGCCCAGCAGCAGACCAAACACCCCAGACACAATCATATAAAGTGGGATGTAGGTCTGCTGGGGACAGTCGTGCAGATATACCACACCTGCAGGAAGTGAGAGGGTTAAACACGGCGGAAGTATGAGCTATTAATAGAATGGCATGTTAATACAAAATTGAATAGCTTTGTGATATATTTCACTTGAAGTCTAGATCAGTAATGACTTACCCATCTGCTGGTCATAACTTACTTATTGCAATCTGGATAATGGGTACAGCCACAAGGAATAACTTGGAGAACACTGAAAGATTTAAATATACAGAGTGAGTCCATCTCTTTCTATCATGATAGTTTATAGTAATAAACTTTCTGTGCACATGGCAGCTGTGCTAGTACTGTGTAAAAGTCAGAGACCTCCTTTTTTCATCATTTATTTTCCAGTCAGTGTGAACACTAAGTTAATTATTGTTCAGAATTAGGAAAAAAGAAGAAACATATATTTAACAGAAATTTTCACAGAAGAATCAACAACTAAATATGTTGGGGTTTTTTGTATTTAGTTTGTCCCTTTACGTTTATTACAGCTTTTTGGGAGATTTGCCTTATTTTTTCAAAGAAATCTAGAGCTATATTTTTTCTCACCAAGTTCATGTTTTACAAGTTGGTTACATTTTTTGCTTCTCACAATCCATATAATCTAAACACCTTCAATGATGTTGAAGCCTGGACTCTGTTTTTAGTCTATTCCCTTTTCTTAGTAACAGCTTCTTGATAGCTACACATCCTTTCAAACTCAGTACTGAGTTGTCTTCTCACAGGCAAAACAGACAGAAACACCTGTGGATTTTTGTTTTTGTGGTCTACTATGTCTTGTATGGACATTAAAAGTCTTATTTTCTAAGTATCTTTTTGTTTTAAAGTCCAGTTTTGGAAACTCCACTTATTTTCCTTCCTCGTCCTCATACAAATGAATTAGGTTAAATATCATTAGAAATAACTCTTGAAAAGGGCCATTTTTACTGAAAATTAAATAAATGGTGCATGATCTCTTTTTAATAGTACTGTACATGAGAGCCCAGATACAGTGCTGAAAGGCCCAAGCACCATTCTAGCAAGTGCTTTATTTATTTATTTATTTTTTCTAGCACTCCTGATTTTTGTAAATGACAAATGATCAAGAACTTAATGGATAAAATTGAGTGCCATGACCATCTAAGACTTCAATGTGAATTGCAGGGTCAGGTAATACTTACCAATGCCAGTAACATTCTGAGTGTGTGCGTTGTACATCTGTGCTAACAGCTGTTGGCTCTCCATGCTTCTTTCTGACTTTCACCTTCTGGGGGATAGAAAATATACAGACATAACACTTGAGATGTTCTTATACCATCACAAGCTTGAAACATTATTAGAAAGTCAATGTTCCAGAATCAGTGACAACATCTTTATAGTGTTTTTAGTTTGCAGACTTACCATGCAGAAGTAACAGGCCCTGAAGCTGAGAAGAAAAGAACTGAAGATGAGTGGAGAGGAGTTATGTACTGAGTGTTGATAGTCAAATCTCGATGTGCTGCGTTTGCATAGTGGCACTTGTAGTAATCGCACTCATTGGCCTTCTTGCTTTAACTTGAAGATATAATACATTTTGACATATTTAAACTCCATAACATGGCAGTAAGTTTCTGTTCATTAGTGTGTACTACTCAAATGCTATCCTGGCCTGTTCTAGCACTTTTCAAACAGCAGCCTAAGAACATCACTGTTTAGACTTTTGTAATATGTGGTGCTTTTCTAAAGCTGTAGTTATGTGCTTTGTAGCAACTGCAGTTGTAAACAGTGACCGCTATTCTTCCCAATGCTGTTTGCTTGTGTTTAGTAAACATCATCATGATTTTTGAGACAGCTCTCCTTGAGAAGTTAACTAGTCTTGCAATTTTCTCAGTGAAAGACATAAAAATAATCCAATGACAGGCCTGCAGCATCTAAGATTAGCGCCATGATTGAAATTACAAGATCAGTAACACCGTCAATCATTAAAAGTTCAGTGTTTATTTCTGTGTCTTAAGTCACAACCATCTGTAGGATAATCATTTAAATTCACCAAAAACTAGAGGGATAAATATGTTACATCATACATGTAGTACAAGACACGGTGACCCAATTCATCATGATGAGCTGCAGAAATAAAAAACTTCCATTCACTTTTACCACAATAGGTCACACTTTATTTTGAGTGATCCTTTTTAGGTGAAATAAACACTTAACAGTAGATTATCAAGAGACTTTTAATTAATTGTGTGAATGCAATTTGTTTATATTCTGCTGAATTCAGCTGTTTTTCACTTTATTTGGACCAAATTCATATCTATAGATGTTAACCTGAGAGTCATTGTAACATGTAACCTGTCTAATTCAGAGCATCTCTGCATCCTCAAGCTGTTATAGACATGTTGCTCACACTATTCTGAAACAGGAGATTAAATGGATTGAGTTTTGGTTGATCTTAGGTTTAGGATTTAGGGCCAGAGTAAGGGTTAGGATTCATCTTTGGGTTAAGGTTAAGGTTAAGGTTAGGATTAGGGCCAGGGTGAGGGTTAAGATTAGGACCAGGGTGAGGGTTAGATTGAGGTTTTGGGTTGAAGTTGAGGTTAGGGTTAGTATTGGGGCCTGGGTGAATGTTAAGATTAGGGCCAGGGTTAGAATGAGGCTTTGGGTTGAGGTTAATGTTAGAGTTAGTATTAGGGCCTGGGTGAGAGTTAGGATGAGGTTTTTGTTTTGAGGTTAAGGTTAGGGTTAGGATTAGGGCCAGGTGAGGGTTAGGATGAGGTTTTGGTTTGAGGTTAAGGGTTATGAGGGCCTTGGAGAGATGGGAGGCTGCAGCCTATCACCTTCTCAGCGGAGCGCACAATGCGCTGCAGCCTTTGTCTGTCCCTGGCAGTGGCCCCAGTATACCACACTGTGATGGAGGAGCTGAGGATGGACTCGATGATGGCCATGTAAAACTGTACCATCAGCTGGGCCGGCAGTTTGGCTTTCCTCAGCTGCCGCAGAAAGTACATCCTCTGCTGGGCCTTCTTGATGAGGTCCTGGGTGATGGTGGTGCCATGGAACCGGTAACAGTCCACAGTGGTGATGGGGGTGTCGGTAAGGATAAGGGGGGGCAGGGGGCTTGTGGCTTTCCTGAAGTCCACAGTCATCTCCACTGTCTTCTGGGCATTGAGCACCAAGTTGCTGTTGCTGCACCAGGTCACCAGCCGGGCCACCTCCTTCCTGTAGGCAGACTCATCACCGTCTGATATGAGTCCAATGAGGGTGGTGTCGTCCGCAAACTTAATCAGTTTGAGTCATGGATGGAGGTGCAGCAGTTGGTGTACAGGGAGAAGAGCAGAGGGGAAAGTACACAGCCCTGAGGAGATCCTGTGCTTAAAGTCCGCGTGTCCGAGACAATCTTCCCCAGCCGTACTCGCTGACTGCGGTCCGTGAGGAAGTCTGTGATCCACCTGCAGGTGGAGTCGGGCACATGGAGCAGAGAGAGCTTGTCCTGGAGCAGAGTGGGAAGGATAGTATTGAATGCAGAGCTGAAGTCCACAAGCAGGATCCTAGCGTAGGTTCTTGGGGAGTCCAGATGCTGCAGGATGAAGTGGAGGGCCAGGTTTATGGCATCATCTACGGACCTGTTGGCTCTGTAGGCAAACTGCAGGGGGTCCAGAAGGGGGTTGGTGATGGACTTGAGATGGGATAAAACCAGACGTTCAAAGGTCTTCATGACTATGGACGTCAGGGCCACAGGCCTGTAGTCATTAAGTCCTGTGGCGCGTGGTTTCTTGGGGACAGGGGCGATGATGGAAGACTTGAAACAGGTTGGGACATGGCATGACTCCAGGGAAGAGTTGAAGATTCCCGTGAAGACTGGGGCCAGCTCATCAGCACAGTGTCTCAAGGTGGCAGAGGACACGGAGTCAGGGCCCGAAGCCTTGTGTGGATTTAGCCTCTTAAACAGCCTGTTCACATCCTCCTCCTGGACTGAGAGGGCAGAGGGGGCAGATGGGCAATCCAAAGTGGTTGAGTGTATTGTGGTGTGGGGTGGAGGGTGGGGGGTGTGAGTCCGTGACTTCAAAACGTGAATAGAAGTCGTTAAGGTCGTTGGCCAGTTTGAAATCTTCTGACCAATGAGGTGCTCTGGGCCTATAGTTGGTGATCTCTTTCAGCCCCCTCCATACAGTGGCAGAGTCGTTAGCATAGAACCGCTGCTTCAGACGAGCATTGTACTTGGATTTTTAACCTTTAACACCTCCCTGCTAAATTCATACTTTGCACCTCTGTAGCTGACTCTGAGGAGTGTGTGTGTGCTATTGAAGGTTGAACTGTGTGTAATATGAGCCACCATGGCCTGGTGTATTGGCAGACGTTCTGCGCTGGCTAGCATTAGCTACCGCGGCCCGCTAACTTGGCGTCTGGCCGACGCTATTGGGTGCTATTAGCCTTCCGCTAGCATTAGCTACCGCGGCCCGCTAACCTCGCGTCTGGCCGACGCTATTGGGTGCTATTAGCCTTCTGCTAGCATTAGCTACAGCGGTCCGCTAACCTCGCGTCTGGCCGACGCTATTGGGTGCTATTAGCCTTCCGCTAGCATTAGCTACCGCGGCCCGCTAACCTCGCGTCTGGCCGACGCTATTGGGTGCTATTAGCCTTCTGCTAGCATTAGCTACAGCGGTCCGCTAACCTCGCGTCTGGCCGACGCTATTGGGTGCTATTAGCCTTCCGCTAGCATTAGCTACCGCGGCCCGCTAACTTGGCGTCTGGCCGACGCTATTGTGTACGATTTCTCGCTCTGGCGCTCCCTAACTTGGCTCTGTTACTTCGTATCTCCCTGTCGCTATCACTTGTGTGCTCTCGCTAGCGTTAGCCACCGTGGCCTGTAAACCGCGTCTGGCCGACGCTAATGTGAGTTATTAGTCTTCGCTAGCATTAGCTACCTCGGCCCTGTTCCCGCGCGCTTGGCCGCCGCTATTGTGTGCTATTTTCCTCCCTGTAGTTTAGCTAACTCACTGCAGTAACTACATACTTGGCTGGCGCCATTATACGCATGTAATAAGCAGCATTGATCATTTCGGCCTTATAAACACATTTAATCTATTGGTTGTACATAAGTAGGTAAGGTAATTAAATATATGTGAATATAAAACCATATTGGGTCGCTGTGAGTGACGTTAAGGGGTTCTAAAAATTCAATTTATTTGTATTTCCTATTAAAGAGCCTGTTTGGCCTCATTTAAGTGAAGCTAGAGCCTCTGCCAACCACTGGAATGTGTTTACAAGCTATATATGCTACAGTTGGTAACAGCTCTGGGGTTTTTCTACTTCACATTCAGTTTTATTCAGGTTTCATACCTTGGTCAATTGTAAATACACTCTATGCAGATAAAGTATATGAAGCTCAACTTAACAATGAGATTAAAGCACTAAGAGAAAGTCAGTGTACTCAGTATGAGTTAAAGGTATTTTTGGTGAAACTGTATAATGGAGTGAATTCATGCAGAACATGTATGCATGTATAGATGTATAAATAGAGAGTAATATTTTTATATATATATACATTTTTATATATATTTTTGGATACCGTGTTAGAGCACAAATATACTGATGAGTTATAGACCTAAGTGTTTACTGCAATGTGCAGAGTTTTGTTATTTGAGAAGTTGAAATGATCTTTTGTGAATGTATATGAAGTGCAAGTAATATGCAATGTTGATGTGAAACTGCGATAGAAAGAGGAGTAAGAGACCAAAGATTGTTGAGAAGAGATTATTTAGTTTTGTATGTTGTTGAATAAAAAGAAAAAGAGATGAATCTGAGAGCTCAAGCTGAACACACTGTCTCATCGTGTCTTCTGTATCCTGTTACCCAGATTCTATCTAGGCCCTGCTAACCCCAGGGTCGCATAACTGTTATGTCCCATCCCGCACACCACGGGGGTGTAACATATGCTTAATGGAAATAACATTGTCTACTTTTATGTAACTTATAAATAACTCATGCTCTTAATGTGAGTAATGTATCAACAGAACTTCTGATTATTTACCTCAGTGTGTTCAGCTGCACTACTGCTGCTACACTGATATGTTGTTGATGTTACTGATACTCTATGAAGAGTATATTAACCATCTACAAAGGAAGGACCACTCAAAATACAGTGTTACCCAGTATTAAGTTTCCTATCATTTTTACATGTTGGGTGGTCACTGATGACAGATTTTCATACATTTACAAGGAGAAAAGAGAATTTGACTGAGAATGAAAACATCAGGCATGGGTAGCTCCTCTGTACAAACACGTACAAATGAGTACACAGCAAGCAGCCAACAACAGTCCTGCTAAGAATATATATGTCAGTGTGGTGGTCCAGAAAGCAAACAAGTAGAGACTCTTGTTGCAGTAGGGCTCTCCCAAAACAGTTGAATTGTAGTTAGGAGGGTAGATGGAGTAGATCCACATACTGCCTGTAAGACATGGACAAAGCTATTTGAGAAAATGCATTTAAAACAACTTTAAAGGAGTAATGATTATTTCCCATGGCATTTTTTTCATAACAGTATTACAGTATTAAGGAAGTTTCTCCTTTGTAGCAATATGTTATAATTTCATCAATATCATCCAGCAGCTCTAGATTTGGCAATGAACTCTTTTATATCTGTATTTAACACAAGAAAATCAAGGTTTAATAGGTTGGTGACACTTTATTTTGAGTGGTACTTTTAGATGAAACAAACACTCAAGAACTCACAGTAACATGTCAAAAACATATGTGTCAGGTTTGGATTAGGCTTTCGGTTGAGGCTAAGGTTGAGGTTAGGATTAGGACCAAGATTAGTGACGGGTTTTGTGTAAGTTTGTGTAAGGTCACATTCTGTGTACTGGAAGTAACATATTAACAATACATCTACTTAATGTAAGTAATGTATCAACAGTACAGCTTGAAGATATTTACTGAATATATTCAGAAGCTTCACTGCTGCTACATCACTAAAATGTTGCTGATGTGTTACTGATAATGTGCTAAGAGTTTATTAATCATCTACGAAGGACCACCCTGTCACTGTCAGTGGATATCCATACAAAGCAAATGCATTATTTCTACATTTCTATGTTGATTACAACTATTATTTTTATTAGGGCCTGCACTGTAGGCCATAACTGTCTGTACAGCACTCTCTCTCTTTTCTCACCACTGATGAACCAACAGAACATGAAGGCAGACACCAGGCCATTCCACACATAGCAGCACAAATTCATTCCTTGGTATTTGTTACAGGGCAGGCAGGAGAGCAAGGTTAGGATTGTACTAAACACCCCACAAACCAGTAAGTATATAGGGATGTAGTGTTGCTTGGGACACTCCTGGAGATACACTGCACCTAAAAGAAGGAGTTTTGGAAGAATTGTGAGAAGTATGCAAATTAAAATGTATGCAACAACAACCATTGTGGCTCATGAGATGCGTACAACCAAAACAGCACAACAGCACATATCAGCAGCATCAATCATATCAGTCTAGCACCACACCAGCCAAACCCCACCATGACCAGCCTGTTCAAAATCACAATAGGCACAATAGGAGCAGGAATGAGGTATAAATTAACAGATTTTTCACAGAGAACTTGTCACATGCCACACCAACACACCAAGGGACTAACAGGTCATGTCATGGATTTCCATTATGACTTCAAGGAAAAAAAGGTCTGTATCTTTTCACTGCAGCTCTGCAGCAAGGTTTAGGAAATTATTACTGTAAAAAGTAACAGCAGCAGGAAAACTCTAAAATTTGGCAATTAATCCACAGTTCACATGCATGCAGGGTGGGGGGGGGTGGTGGTCTATATGGATCACGGATCAACAACTGTCCTTTACACCACTACTACTATCAGTCAAATTTTCAAAATGGTGCTCCAAATAGTTTTGCCACGGGGGACCTGGAGCCTATCCCAGCTGTTATTGGGCAGAAAGCAGGAAAAACACCCTGGGCAGGTCACCAGCCCACTGCAGGGCATTCTGCCCAACATAGCTTCTAAATTATCACTTAAGTGTGGAGTTTAAGTGCTAACAGAATGCAAATACCTGACTAGACTGATCTGAATTGGAAGATTTGGATATGATACAGTACTGACAATAATAATTCACTTTCAGTCAGCTGATTTCATGGTACATTAACAGAACAAGTAAAATGGAAGATTTACTTTTGAGTGGTTGGATGTATCTTTCCATCTTTTTCTGGAACCTTTTGGCTATCTGTAGTATTTCCACATTTTTATCACTCTTATAAATTAAAATGTTCCTGAAAGTGCCTATTGCAGCTTGTAGTTCAAAATGGCATCAGAATTTAACATTCATTTCAGACCTTTTTGGATATATACAGTATTGTATTTTATGTCTCAGTAAAATAGATCAAAACAGTTGTGTTTTGACTTCTATGTGATATAATAATTTGGTGGTTTAAATAAATGGAAAAGTACTGGATACAGTGCTCAAACTGTGTTCATCTACATTCTCCTGCTGCTGTCACGGGCCTGAACTGTTGTTTATAAAACAGATTTAAGAGGTTGCCATAAAGCCCAATATAATGTTACTCACCCATGGCAATCTGAGCAATGGATAAAGCCATCATAATCATTTTGGAGAATGCTGTTGTTTAAAAACAATTAGAGTTAATACTCAAGGATATTCAGAATAACATTACAATATTACCCATTTAAATAAGTCATAGTAAACAAAACAATACAGCATGATATTACACCATAATTAGTGTTTGCGATTTGCTATGTTATGTTATGTTGTGCTTGTCCAGTTAGGCACTACTCACAAAAGCATGATGTGTTCATTGTTTGGACTGCACCTATTTGATGCCACACGTCTGCTGTGTCCATGCTGAGCTGTATTCATTCACCTACAGTGGGAGAGCTAGAGTTCAAACACAGCACAGACACAAACCAAACAACCACCTCTAACATATATATTTTCACTTAATCTCATTGTCTGTAAAAGCCAAGTGTAGGTGTGGAACACACTATAGGAATTTCAACAGACTGTCTTTGATGAGAAATGAAATCTGGTTAGCTGTGTTGCTTTAAGAATGTGAAACTTCAGCCTTGGTGGGTGCAGCACAGCACAAGAGTCAATTCAGCATTCTGAAAGGAGATTCTGCATTAAAGTGATAATAGCTCCAGTAAAAGTAGAAGTGAAAATGTAGTTCAGAACTAGGGCTAGTTCCTGTCTGGGAAACTGACCATTAGCATTTAGTGAAAATTCAACTGGTTGTAAAGAGCTCAACTCAAACTGGCCTACAAAAGTGGTGGGGCAAAATTTTTCCAAAAAAAATCGACATGAAAATTGACAAAACAGTGTAAAACGCAAGTTGTCCACTGCCTCACTAAAACTAACAATTACCTTCTGTGTCATGCTAATAACATGTGAACAGTGTCAGTGTTGCCTTTGACTTTGACTGGTCCAGCATCAGAGAGCAAACTTTGATAGCTGACTTCTCTGAAGAACACAAGGCTCTTTCTATACCTGTTATTATTTTTTCCTATATTTAGTGATATTGTATGTTTTTCACTTGGTTTGATTGGTTTCACACTGCAACAGCTAAAGTGCATCAAATTACACATGTAGGTATGTTTATTGGTCATAAATGTTGCAGGATTATTTGCACTCTTGCTCTCATATTTGCCACCGTGACAATAATGAAATAAAAAAATAGTGTCTCACAAATTAAAGCAATATCAATAATAATAATAATAATAATAATAAACCATACTTCATATCTGCTTATTTATGATCGGTTAAGTAGTTTAAATTGATCTAATTAGGTCATTTGGCGAAATATACGCCCTGCAATCCGTGTGCAATGAAACGAATATCTTCACTATTATTCTGCCTGTGACTTTCTCTGTGTTTGTAGGTTAGCACTCTTAGTTAACACCCTTAGTTAGTTTAGCATCCTTATTCAACTTAATCAAATGTTGGGACATCACCTCACTGGTGGGAAAAATGCTCACTCGCCCCTGTAGTTTCAGCAGCTCTGAACTCAAACCATACCTATCATGCAAAATCAGAGCTGGAGATGCCTGTTGTTTTGCATTTTAGATCATTTAACCTGAACCTAAACTTTTTTTTTTAGTAACATGAGCTTAATAACACTAACGCTAACATTAACACTAATAACATCCTTACAACAGGCTATTTTTTATCTGTTGCTTCAAACTTGAACTGCATGTGTTCACTGCAAAGAGTGTTTAACAACTGAACAACGTTTTTTGTGTCACTTTGTGTTTGTTTTAGAAATTGAATAGGATGGTGTGAACAGCCAACTGTATTTATATGTTACCCATTTAGGCTTATGTTAATTTGATGCAGTGTTATGTGAATACATGACACAGGCTTTTTGCTAAGGTTAGCTGGAATACTTATATTGGTAGTTAGCACGCTACTATTGCTGCGACTACCTGTAGCCTCACCCTCTTATTTGTAACTGAATTTGACCTTCTGCCACCACTTTTTGCACTACATTGCTATTGGCAGTACAAGTTGAGTTATTTGTTTCACAAGTACTATACTGAAGGGCTTACACATCATCACTGTCCAAGGAAAAACAAGTATCTCCAAAATAGTAACTTTACAAAAGAAGGCAAAAACCTTTCAATGTATGTAAAGAGATTTTATTCCAACACACATGGTTTTCTTCAGACAGCAATGACATGCTTCTATAGAGAACATCTCCTACATACATTTATTTGAGATGTCCACCACAATGTAACATTTAGAGCACTGTGTTCTGTTCTCATTTCAGATCATTCATCGACCCAGCTGTAATCTGGCAGTTGTTCATGATCTCCCCAGGTTTAATTACAATAAACTCTATGACTGTTTTTACAGTGGCCATTAGTAAGTACCATAATAGCACTGCACACATACAAAAGGAGAGGCAACGATACACCTACCAGAGGTTATTTTTGTCAGATTGATCCAGAGCGGCTCGGTGTCACCTGTCTTGCCACAAGTTAGACTACGCTGAACTTATGACTGAAGAAGTCTTGTGGCTGCTGTTCTGACGTGCATTTTTTGTAGGCAAGTTGCTTTGCAAGATGAACAGGTTTTTTTTGTTTTTGTTTTTTTAGCACAGGTAAAAATTTAACCTTGCTGTCATTGTTTATTCAGATCTCCTCTAGGCCACATGGAGAGATCCTGTAAGCAGTTGGGTTGAGTGTTCAGAGGTCTCTCATTCCACTGCTACACTATGTCCAAAAATTTGTAGACATTTGCTTAACCGGTGTTTCTCCTGAAATCAACGCATGGCTGACTCCTTTCATCACAACTTTGGAATGATATAAGCTACAGACCCAATACACATATCACAACAATCAGAACTTGCCCTCTGACAACTGTATTGTATAAGCAAAATTTACAAAACATACAAAGTGTTAGGTCAATTTTTGATTAAAAATATATTCATATGAATTCACAAATTCATAAAGATATCAATACTTTGTCAGCATTTACATGTCAAACAATGATTTGATGATCTGAGCAGCTTAACATCTCCTGAAAATAATAACACATGATGTGTAATTGCAATTGTAACTGACAAACTTACCAAAAACAATTTCACCATATTATCCTCAGGCTGTAAGTGCAGTCTCAGAAATAAAAGTACTCTGCAGGTACATTTTTCGTTTTTCAAGGTACAGACAATGTAAATGTTCCCTTAAAGGTACAACAGTGGTTTTAAGGTCTAATTGTGTACCTTAAATAAGTTTTTCCAGATGAAAAGTACATATTTGTGTCTTTTCATATCTTAATGTTTTAAAGCAGAGACAGGTGTGTGGAGTTAATACAACTTAGAAAATATCATTTCTGTGTATTATGGTGCAATTATGTTCCCTAATCCTTAGGTCCTGAGATGTACCCTTGAGGGTTGCACCCCAATGACAAGAGGGGTACTGCCCCAGTGACAGTTTAGTACTTTTTTCTGAAATTGTGTTAATAGGGAGTTTGTCCCCTTTTGCTGCTGTAACAGCCTAGGAATTATCTAGTTTTAAACTAGATAATGGGACATTGCTGTGGGGATGTGGTTGCAGTCAGCATTAGTGACGTCGGGTACTGATGTTGGATGATTAGTTCTGGCTTTAAAACACCACTTCAACTCATCCCAAAATTACTAAATGGAATTCCCTCACTCCAGAGAACAAAGTTCCACCCTTTATACTCCTCTGGCTGATCCTGGGTGCTGAGCATAGTGACCTTAGGTTCACCAGAGCAGCTGTTCCAGAGTGTCACAATCTATTAGCAATACATTTCTATGGAGAAGATTCTACCAGCTGCCTATGATCAACTGAATGCTTGTATCAGTAAGAGTTCTTCCTTAAAGTAGCAGAATTCACTCATTTGGAGAGGTGCCTGGATACTAATGATAAATTACATCATAATGGTAAAACATCTTTCTAGCTTTTTTAAGTATCTCTAATGTATTTCACTTAAATATTTTCAAAGAATAGTAACTCCAGCAAACACACTGTACATGAAGACTTATCACAGAATTAGTTTCATACCTGAGTACTTGTCCAACTTGTTAACACATCATAGCAATAGATTCTGTTTTGCTTGTATGTGTGCATGCCTGTGCAGCAGAGCTTATGTTGTACTGTCTTATCACTGACTTATCAGATTACCAAAAGCCTAAATTTCAAAATTACTCTCAGTACTCACCATATTAACACCACACACACTAAAGTAAGATCAAAGATTTGTAAACCAGAAGTGAAGGCACAGTACCCAGAAGATAAAATCACGACATAGCTCACAGAAAAAAAAGGAAATGCTGATCTTTATTAGAAAACATGTATTTTGAAAACTATAGATTTTTTAGGTACAACAATTATCGTCAACTTTTTCAGTAGTGTCTTTATTATTATTTATTTATCATTTATTAAAATCTGACCAGCAGATAACTACAGATTGCTATTTTAACTAACTAGTATCCTTATACACCCAATTTCAGTGCTTTTTTGCTTTCTTTAGGTTAGGGAGAGATGTAAAAGTACCAGTAAAAAAACATTATTGTCGAAACAATCACAGTCACTTTGGCTGGGGCCTTAAGTCAGATTCTTGATTTACAATCATAGTTAGCACAACAGACATTGTGTTCACTTTTATCTGCAGCACAAATGACTTTGGAAAGTAGATCCTGACCAGCACCATAACTAGTGTAGGTGGGCCTGTTCCACTGGGTCCTGTAGCACTAGGGGACCCATGGTGACTGTGCTATACAACATATTTATTGGACCCTGATTTTATTCCGACCTCTCATGGGTAGCTATGACAATAATATACTTTAGCTGTTCACTTACATTATAGCACCAGTTTGGTAAAAATATACCAACAGCAAGTAAACAAATAAATTACACTGCCTGTTTTTTCTTTTCAGGTGACCAATCAGAAAGCTGGCAAATACAGAACAACACCTTCCTCTAATGCTGATATTTGACAAGTTTGGTCCCACTCTGTTTTTCAGCTTTTAGTATGAGAGCAGTGCAACTGTAATCATAAGTCCGTCAGGCATTGACTGGTAGAAGTCTCTACATAGATGCAGCCGCGAGATTTTCCACCTTGTAGATCAATCACTCTGCTCCGTTCCCTTTCACTGTTGCCTGTTTGAAGATGAGCTGCACCCAGGAAGGAGTCAAATACCAAACTTCTTCTCCACAACTAGATGCACAGAAACACCCATGCACGCACGCACGCATGCACACACACAAACACACACACACACACAAACACACACACTGCTAAAATTCTTTTCATATTATTGTCACTGTAACTTGAAACCTACTGAAAAACACACCTTACCTCTATGTAGATTTTTGTCCTAGGCCTCCTTCTGTAGAAAATCGCTTTAATGTTAAATTCAGGACTTCCATCTTTTTTAAAGATACGAGTCCTAATAGTCTCCTCCTCACACTTAATGACAGCATACACATCTGGAGCTGTGTGAAAGAGGGAGGTAGAGGGAAAGAGCAGGAGAAAATAAGGAATTTATTGTTCTGTGATTTCAGTTTGGGCCTTCAGTGGACTAGTGTGGTGATGGCTAGTGACCTGGCTGCTTGGGCTGGCTGAGTGTGGAAGCTCTGCGCAGGTGGACTGTAGTTACAGCACATGGCTGAGGTACACAACACTTCCACAGAGAAGGAGCAGGCAAATCCTCCTTCAGCTCCCTATGGAGAGAGCAACTTTAGTGTAGTTTATGGTAGTTTATAGTTACTTAGCTCTCAGTTCTATTGTGTGGTAAAGAAATGAATGGAAGAGTGCTGTACATAGTTGGGCCATTATTTACAAGTGAGCAAAACACCATATGTAGTCTGGTTTGCATATTTGCTTTAATACAGGGGTGTCTGATCTAATCCACAAAAGGCTGGTGTGGCTGCAGGATTTCATTCAGACAAAGCAGAAGCACACATGATCAATTGTTTGAAGACCTGCATCCAAACTGGCCCTTTGCCAGTGTTATCTGAGATTGCTGTCTTAATGTTATGTTATACCCTATTGATCCTACAATGGAAATTTGCCATTTTGCTGCATAAATATGCCTGGTTTGGGAGCAGCACAGCATTGCCAGTAGATCAGTGTTGCCTGGAGCAGTGTGTGGGTGGGGAAGGGGGAGTATCACTGCAAAAAGTATCACTGCAAATAGATTAATTTAGAACCTCTTTGCACAATGTCCTGTAGTTGACATCCACCAATCCAACCACTTGCCCGTTGGACCCCATCCCATCCACACTGCTCCCTGCAACTGAAAGTGACCGAGAAGCTCGAACAAGATCAGCCAAACAGTCATCAATCCTGATCTATGTGTAGCACAATCAACCACAAGATCTTGTCCTTGCCAACCTACCACTCTCTTATCACTGCTATGCTAATGATGCTCAAGTAAACCTTTTCTTCCCAGCATCTCAGCATGTCTCGCTGACATCTCGTCCAGCATGGCAGCCCACCTAAACTGCTAAATCTCAGTATGACAGAGCTGTTCTATATCTTTGGAACTACAGGTCTTCATCATGATCTTGCAATGTTGTTTGATCTTTTATTATATTGTCACTGCCCAAATATAAAGTTTACAGTATAATCATATAAAAAATTCTTAAACTATAATGGAAGTTATTGTGACAAGGTTTTTTTTTATTTTGGAACATTTCTATTTGTCCATTCATTGTAAAATTTTCACACAATCTAAAGACCAGCAAGTGTTTGCAAATCAAGTTCAAAAAAAGATACAAAGTTGTGTCACAACCATGATTTGCTATTTTTCTTTTGTTCTTCTTATTTTTTCTTTAGTACTTCTATGCTGCATTCTCACAGTAGCACTCTTTAATTGGGATCCTAGTAATTCATGGCCAAAGTGTATAAATGAACCTGCCCACTCACATACCAAGCAGCACAAGCCTCCAGTATCTCACCTGAGCTTGATGTGCGTGTGTGAGAAGAGGCGGAGGAGGAATCGCCCAGTGGATCCAGGGTGGAAGGTAGTGGGGAGGAGAACATAGCGGCCAGGACTCAGTGTCACACGCAGAGTAACACTGCGGGAGTCCATATAGACTGAGCTCGCCGCCTGCTCACTAAAACACTGCACTCTACACACACGATTCACCTCCACCTGAGAATGTCAGGAGAAAACTGCACATTAGCATGACAAGAAGGTCTACATTGACATATAAACTGAGAAAATATATATATAAGTTCACCTTCTTTACGTCAGTGCTTTACTTGATAGTTTTTTCTATGTTGTGCTTAGTGTTTTGTATGTCTCATACGTTCACTGTTTGAGGGAAACCTTAAGTACTTTATCATTTTCCCCCAAAGGTTACTGTTAAACAAAGTAAATGTTAAACAAATCAACCAAATAAAAATCAGAAAATGGGAAATTTATCTCAAATTCAGACAACTGAAGGGAGAAAACATTTTGGCTGACCATGATCAGACACACTGCATTTTAGTCTTCATCACTGCTGATGAGAAAGCCTCATAATGTGTGTTTAGACTCACCCTCAGTACCTCAAAGCCGATTGGAAGATTTTCACCTCTTCCCTCCCTCCTTTTCATTCTTCTGTCCTCTTGTTGCAGGCATATGAGAACCTCATCGCCCTCCCCTCCCACCTCAAACATGAACTGGGAGAAAGAGAGAGATGAATGTGAATCAGAAATAATGTGTGATACAGATGGGACTAATGTCAAGAGTGTTGACAAGTACAAAATATAAACAGCAAAAAATAGCCATGATATTTTCTAAGTGCCCAGCCAGTTATTGTAAGCACAATTATCAAGTCTATTTAAACTGTACAAAATGGTATACATGTTTATCAGGGAGTGTCAGTGCACGTACAGCAAAACCAGTTATATGAAGATGAGATCTGTGTTTTATCATTTAAATGCACACACACATGAAAAATGCCTGAACACTCATGTTTCTTGTGTGTAAAAGTTGAGCTGCTGTGCAAAATGTAAATAAACATAGCAATGATATCACGCAATGGTATGCAAATCATGTAAACCCAAAATTTAATTGAAAACAACACAGTACAAACACAACATATAAGATGTAAAAACTGATCAATTTTATTGTTTTTTTTTAAGTACAGTATATGTCCATTTTGAATTTGATGCCAGCAACACATTCCAACAAAGTTGGGACAGGAGCATGTTTATCACTGTGTTTCATCTAAACTTTTTTAACAGCACTCTGTAAGTGTTTGGGAACTGAGGACACCAAATGCTGTAGTTTTGAAAGTGAAATTTCCCATTCCAACTTTAGTTTCCAATTAAATTATGTGTTGTTGTTTAGTTGTGTAGTTGTTTCTGGATACTGTTTATACATGGTTTCTTCTTTGCATGGTAGAGTTTAAATTTGCAATTGTGGATGCAGTAAAGAACACAGTAATGTTCACAATATTTTTTAAAGTGGTCCTGAGCCCATGGAGACATTTCCACTAGAGGATCATATCTGTTTTAAAAGCAGGGCCATTTGAAGGCTTGAATATCACGGCCAGCAAATATCAGTTTTGGTCCTTGCCCCTTACATACAGATATTTTTCTGAATTCTGTGAAACTTTTAATGATATTATGTACTGTAGATGATAAATGACTTTACTTTTTTACGTTGAGAAATTGAATTGTTGCACTGCCTGCACATGCAGTCTTTCACAGAAGGGCAAACCACTATCAGGATTCTCTTGTATTCTGAATGGATACACGCTTGTCTGTGTATGTGCACTTCTGTGCAACAATTTTTTATCATTCAAAACTTTTATCATTTGAAAACAAAGTTTGTTTTTTTGTTGTTTGTACCTGCCTGCATCATTGCACAAAAATGATTCTTAAATTGTAGAGAGAGCATCGGAGTGAACACTCTCTACAAGTTAAAATGATCTTAACACTAAGATGCTTTTGGTAAACTGGGCCCTGGACAGTTTGTATACTTCTCCAAGTGTGTTGAGCTGGTCAGCGGTCTTGCTTTAGTGCTGAAAATAAAAAGAAATGTCCTTGTCATTACTGTTTTGATTGCCTGTGACTGATTATATTGCAAATAGTCAAATGACCCTTTCCGGTAAACACAGGTGATTCATGGCTGACCTGACATTAAGCGTTGAGAGCTACCAAACTGAACCAGTAACCCCTATGTTGTACCTGAGGGTTAAGAAGAAATGTCTCTCTGTGGTTAATGCATCCTCCACACCTACTCCTCTTGTCCATCTCTCTTTCCCATTCCTCTTCCACCACTTCTTCTTCCTTTACCGTGAACTCCTGCATCTTTTCTCCTGCTTTAGTTGGCCAAGCTTTCTCTTCACCCCTGTCTTTCTTCTTCTCCTTGGCTCCATGGACCCTACTCCTGTCCATCTGCCTTTTCCCCAGCCTCTCCTCTTTCCTGTCTCCTCTCAGAGCAGGAACAGGAGCTGGATGGGACCACTGAGAACCTGAGAAATTCCTCCGTGTGTTGGAGGGCTGAGATGCAGAAGAGACTGTTGGTGGTAGGTCTGCAGGGGCATGTGTCCACTCCCCTGGGCAGCACACCTCTCTCCAGTGTCCCCAGGGCCACAGCAGAGAGCGCTCCACTAGCCTGCACACCACCAAATCTGTGAAGTAGCGGCAGAAGTCTTCAAACTCCATCCTGAGAACGAAGACACACAAAGATCTAAAATGAGGTGAAGAAGCGACATTTTGCAGGTTTTGTTAATGTATCTACACTGTATGTGTTTACTGTGTGTCCAGTTTTTAGGTAGACCTGTCTAGAGTGCCTTGAACAACATGAATTTGTTGGGTAATGGATTCTGCAAGATGCTGAATGAGCAGTGGTGGAAGGTTAACAACATGCAAAAAAAACCTAGATTCAACAGTTTTGCTGCTTCTATGCCACTGGAGATGCTCTTTTTAATATTTCTTTTTGTTGACAAATTGGCATCCAACATGCTCCAACTGTTGTTCATTCAAAACAAATAATAATATTCTAATAAATTCTAATAAATTCACCACTGTTGAATTATGATGTGATTTGCCTGGTGGTGTTCTGTTTGTTTGCTTGTTTTTGTGGGTTTTGTTTGCTTTCTGTTTGCTGTTCCCATTCACAGAATTGCAAATCACTTGTAGAGTTCTTCTTTTCAGATAATTCTCAATAAAGTCTTAAAGTAGTTGTGCACGCAAAGCACAGAATAACAACTGTTTCTGGCGCTATGGTGTTACTATGAACAATTTGTGTGAAGCTAGGGGTCGCATTTAATAACTGTTAACTCAGTACACAGTACTGTGCAGAAGTCAAAAAAACAAAACTCAGAAACCACCCATCATTTCAATTTCCAGTAAAAAAAAAAAGTTGATTAAACAAATGAAGAGTGCTCTCTGACCTTTCCACAGTGCTGATTGATTTCACATTGAATTTGTTCTGAATAATTTTCAAATATGTAGAATGTGGCAATGACATAAAAGTGTGTACGTCACCAAAACTCTCCCACATCTCTGACAACGAGACCCATCTTCTCTCTCTCGCTGCGGCCCACCTGCTGCCACTGCTGTGACCTGCAGGTGGCACCAAAATAGGCAAACAAAGTGTTGGGATCAACTACCTAATTCAAGACTATAAAAGTAATGATCAAATCTACTCACATAAGCAATAGTACTTGTATGCAAACTTTTTGCTTTCATTATATTAGGTTACAGAGAACAAAACTCAAACACATAGGCCTTTTTAACAAATCAATAATCAATGGGATTAAACAAATATAATAAAATTCCTTAAGTATAGACTATAGCAAGAATAAGCACACTACACCTAAATAAGTCCTCTTTGCACTCATACATGTCTATATTCACAACAATATCCAGGTGTGATTTGTCACTTCTGTTACTCCTCACCCCTGACTCCAGGCTCCTGTCCAGTCTGCTGTACCCCAGGGGTTCCTCATGCACACCATGTAGATCCGAGGACTTCCGCAAATGCCCAGCAGACTCTCACCCAGACGAACCTTCCTGACAGCAGTAATACCATATGCATGACCTTTCACCAGTCCACAGTCCAGCACTGACTCTACGTGTTCTCCATCAGCTGGCTGGGTATTCGAGTGAGAGAACACAAAAAGGAGAAACACAAATAAGGAGCAGAGATTGATTTAGACAAAGAGTGTGCAATAAACAGTGGATATATAAGAAACTGGATAATGAAGAAGACAAGAGATGCAGAGGAAAGAAAGAGGGTAATGAGATAATAGAAAAAGAATCATGTAGAATAACATCAGCAAAGTTGGAGGTAGGTTGGTTAGGATTCAAGTCAAAGTTAATATACTGTGACAGGTGAGAGGCTTCATTCCTGTCATAGAGCTATAGACCAGACAACCAGCTGTCAGGAAGGGCAGTCATAAAAAAACAATCAGCTGAGGTAATTGATGAGGCCGGCAGAGTCTGCACTTAGACACAATGGACACAATAGTCCAGAGTTGAAAGCTAAACTGTATAAAGCTAAGCCTGAAAAGTTTAGCAGTACATGTTTTTGTATGGGCATTCCAGCCAAAAAACAGCATTTAAATATTATTCACCACTGGCCTAAAACTAGCATTTGATATGCTATTTGTCATTTTATTGCATTATTATTTGTCATTATTATTTGTCATGCATTGCAGCTCTCAGCCTCATTATTGTTAATCGTTAATTAATCATTTTCATGTGTTCTCACTACAGTAGCCAGCATGCATTAAATAAACGCAATACACATCCATTGGGAACAGTGATAAAGAAATTTGAGTGTTAGTGTAGCTACTGGTGTAGAGGCGGTAATGTTAGATATTTGGCTTCCTTCATTCACCAGCTAAAAGAAAACAGCCCTCGTTTAAAATATGAGCCCAAAGTGCTTGTAGTTTTTTAAATGTTCATTTGCATTTGCAATATCATATTCGTTCTTTGGGTGTTTATTTCTGCATGTGTCCTTTTTTTGTTAACAGAGGATATTACCCGTATGGAGCATGTGATGAGAGCTTTGCGGTTGTGTGCTCTGGCTAACGTCTGGAACAGTGCCTTCCTCTGGTCTGCATTCTGAGTCAGTGCTTCTAGGTTCAGACTCAGTGGTTCAGACACTCCCCCAGTAAAGTCCACCAAAGCTTCAGCTGTGTTGCCCCCCTCCAAAGCTTCATAGCAGCCATTCAGTCTGAAAGAACGAAGGAAAGACAGAGAGAAAGAAAGTGATCAGATTTTCTGCTCAGACAATAAATTCTACAAATTAATGTCAATATTAAATGTTAATGGTAAATATAAGGATTATAAATGCAGTTTTCTATTTCTAAATTATGGTCACTGAATCTGTGAAAACAGATTAGGACAAATAGGGCTCAGACCACCAGCCTTCATGTTTCAGGATTGAGAACTTTAATGGGGTAAATTATCCCTCGTCTCTCTTTCCTGATCCTCTTGCCATTCTGCCTGGCCTGGAGTGCAAAAGAGAACAAGAGAAAGCCTCGTGATGACAACCTGATCTAGCCCCAGTGGCACAGTATCACCTGCTAACACCTGCCCTGTCTGTCCACTTCAGTGCCAGAAGAGAAAGAAATGTATTCCGTGTGTATATCTGTATTGGATGGGCTTCTGCCCTGACAGGTGTCATACTTGGCATAAGCTTTCTCCAGCAGGGCACTCCAGAACTCCCGCGGTGTTGCTGATCGACAAAAGAGCAGAGTTCCATTCTCGCTGACTGGTAAACGGTCATCCACCACCACGTCTGTCCACTGACCCAGCCGCCAGAATCGGAAATGAAAAATCCCAGCATACAGATCTGGACGCTTTGGGTTCCATTCCTGCTCCATGTGGTCAGGGATGACCTGGATATGAAAAGAGGTGAGAGGTGGAGAAAGAGAAACAGGTTAAAGAAGAATTCCACCAATTTCTCAACATTTCTGCATGATATAATTATTGAGATCAACAAAGTCATTTAGAGTCTTTTTATGTCTAATGGTTCCCTGCTGAGAACACTGGAGTCTTTACCATGGTGGTGATAGGAACCAGGGGTCTATGACATAAATCTAGCCACTTTATGTACTATCCAAACCGATCAGTGAAGCTACATGTGTAGGTTCCTGAGTTTTTATATGTAATGTTGAAAGCTGTAAAATAGTACTTAATCTTAACATCTTATACCTTAAAAAAAAAAAGTTATCTTAAGGTTCTAATTTGTCTTACACTCTGCCTGTACCTCCCTGAATGGATTTTGAAAAATATATATAATATATATAAATTCTTCTTCTTTCGGCTGCTCCCTTTAGGGGTCGCCACAACGGATCATCTGCCTTCATCTTGCCCTATCCATTGCCTCCTCTACTTTCACACCAACCATCTCCATGTCCACCTTCACTACATCCATAAACCTTCTCTGAGGTCTACCTCTTCTCCTTCTACCCGGCAGCTCCATCTCCAACATTCTTTGCCCAATATATCCACTACTCCTCAACACATGTCCAAACCATCTCAACCTGGCCTCTCTGGCTTTATCTCCAAACTGCTCCACCTTCACTGTCCCTCTGATCTGCTCATTTCTAATCTTATATATAATATATATAAATATTATATATAATATATAATATCTTAAAAATGTATATAATAATATATACATTTTAGGCCAAAACCTGTCTCAGGCCTCAGGCAGTGTATTCATAACCATAACTTTGTGTGAGGGAGCTCTAAGAGGCATTAAACTATAAGGTAAAATAATTTCAGACTCTGTTTTCTTCTACAATGTTCCCACAGTCTGGATCTTCAGACCCTCTATCACTCCATTTTGTACAACATAATTCCCCTACTCGCTCTCTCTGGCACAGACATGCATACTTTTTTCCAAAGTGAAGGTTCTGTGGCCAAACAGGAAGTGGCTGCCACCATCCAGCAGTTACCCAGACTGCCCTGGTGCAGATCCCTTGTACTGATTCCATCCACAAAGAGTCGAGGGTCCTTACAGAGCTCCTGAGACACAAACAGAGGCAACTTTAAGCAACTGACATATCCATCCCATTTTTAAGCGTCTACCCAAACATTCAATTGATGTAAATAATCTAAAAAGATAATTGTGTCACAGCTAAATCATACAGGAGGACCACTGTTACTACAACTGACTCGCAGACAGGTCCATAAGTATTTGGACAGTGGCATAGTTTTTGTAATTTTGCCTTTGTACACCACCACAACAGGTTTGAAATGAAGTAGTCAAGATGTTATAGCATTGCAGACTTTTGGCTTTAACTCAAGGAATTTAACAAAAGTACTGCATTAACCATTTAGGAATTATGGCTATTTTTTTACATTGTCCCTCCATTTTCACATGCTCAAAAGTAATTTGACAAATTGACATAATTATAAATACATGTATTATTTTTACTACTTGTAAACCTATGCAGTCAATGCCTGCCTGATGTCTGGAACCCATGGTTATCACTACATAATGTGTTTCCCCCTTTGCTAGGTCTTTACTGCAGCCGCCTTTAGTTGCTGCTTGTTCTTAGGTCCGTCTGTCTTTCTTGTCTTCAGTAAGTGTAAAGCATGCTAAGTGTTGAGATCAGGTGGCTGATGGCCATTGAAGAACATTACATTTCTTTGCCTTACTGTAAAGTGCTGTCCTATCGGTTTTGCAGCATTTGACTGAATCTGAGCAGAAAGTATAGCTCTATACACTTCAGAATTCACCCTGCTATTTCTATCAGTTGTCACATAAATAACCACTAGTGACCCAGTTCCACTGTCAGCCATACATGCCCCTGCCATAACACTGCCTCCACCATGTTTGACAGATGATACAGTGTGCTCTGGATCATGAGTACTTCCTTTTCTAGCAATGTCTAATCTGGCCTTTCTGTTCTTGACTGTTATCAATGGTTTGATCTTGAGATAAAACCTCTGTATTTACATTATCAGAGGTGTCTTTTGATGTAGGCATTGATAAGCCAACCCCCTCTAGAATGTTGACTTGATTAGATTTTGGGGTTTTTCTTCACCACAATAAGAATTCTGCGATCTTTCTGCTGTGGTCTTCCAGGGCGTTCTGGTGGTGCTGAGTGCACCAGCACATTTCTTCTTTTTAAGACTGTGCCAAATTGTTAATTTGGCCACTCATAAAGTTTCTGCTATTTCTCTGATAGATTTGTTTTGTTTTTTTCAGCACAATGATGACATCTTCACTTTCATCAACACCTCTTTGTACCACATATTGAGATTTCCTATGAACAGCTACCAAATGCCAAACTCAAGACCTTTTATCTCCTTAATTCTTCAATGTTTGTGAATATTTTTAATATTGTGGGCTCAAAAAATGAAAAAAAGAGAAAGGAAAACACCAAATGTTTTCATTATTGCCCCAAAGAAATAATAAATACAAAAACAAATCCATTGCTTTTTCTTGGTGAGGACATTAAAGAGTTAATTTGACATTAACTAATGAGGGAACAGGCCAGACCTGGCCATTAAACTGCTTACAAGTCAACTGTCTAATTACTTTTGAGCCTGTGAGAATGGAGGCACTATGCAAAAATGTATGTAATTCCTAAAGGATTAATGCAATAATTTTTTAAACCGCTTGAATTAAAGCTGAAAGTCTACACTACAATCACATTTTGATGGGTTCATTTTTAATCTACTGTGGTGGTGTACAGAGGCAAAATTGCAAAAACAGCGTCATTTTCCGAATTTTTATGGACCTGACTGCATTAACATTGTGACAACACTGTGTCAACCCTGAAGCAAAAAAATTTTTAAATTATCCGTGTAATTACTCATGGTGTAAACAAAGTCGTTCGGAATGGTTTCATGTGAAATGTGCTCCTCTGAAATGACTTACTGAGTTAGAATTGTCCACAGTGATGGTGACAGTAACCAGATGTCTGAAGTGTTAATGCCTCTTAAAGCTTCCTCATACAAAATTATTACATGAACTCGTTAGAAATGTGTTGCCTGATGTCTGAGACATTGTTTTATGATAGTTTTGAGATAACATTTTAAAGCTACTCATGACACAGAGGTACATATGGAGTGTTTCAGGCAAAATAGTACCCAAAGCAAATATGTTACCACTACTGACTACCATTTTACCACCACCACTGTAAAGAAATTAGTCTGTTTCTCTACAATAAACCATTTCACACCAAACCACTCTGAATGACTTTTCTAAGCACCGAATCACGCAGAATTTAGAAAAGTCATGGAATTCTCTCCTTCTGACTACAAGTATGGACATTTTGCTGGTCTTCTCATGAGCATGTGTTGTTTTCACAAATTCCAATTTTTTTTTTAAAAAGAAAAAGAGCAAGAAAATTTCCTTTTGGATACTGAAGTTAAGCTTAAGGTGAGGTTTAGGTGGAGGATTACTTGGCCACAGTGATACAAAAATCAATAGAAAGCTATGGAGGTCCTCACAAGGACTGTAAAATAAGATCATGAGTGTGTGCATGTGTGTGTGGGTGTGGGTGTAGAAGAGAGCAGTCCTGTCTGTTTGAACTTGTTGATCTACGTTTTGACATTGGATCCTGTCTTCTAAGATCACTTAGCGTCAGTTTACAGAGGTCATGCACACACACACAGACACAGAGACAGAAACACACTTAATGTTATACCACATAATTAACTTCAATGCGTATTTGTTATCAGGTTGTGCAATACACTATCATAAAGATTCTCAGAAGGTAAACTTAGAACGGAGCACTGATACCATGTACTCACATACTGTGTCTGTGTGTGTGTCTGTGCATGTGATATACCATGTGATTGACCCATGTTGTACACATGCTGAAAATATTTGTGCTATACAGACTGACCCCGCCTTTAACTTCATGCCCCCACATACAGTAGAACACTTATTGTTGAGCAGATGCAGTTTTCTACCTATATCAAGCTTCTGAGTGAAGACTTCTAAGTGGTAAATCATGATCAGTTCCCTTAAATACATCACATACAGTTGTGTTCTAAATTTGGGCACCCTGCTCAAACTTCATATTTTATAAATATATAAATAAATAAATGTATACATTCTCTTCAGGATACAATATATAAACATTTTCTGCACAGTTTGTGCTGAGTTTTATATACATATTAGGAAAAACCAGGGACGTTCAAACTTTTGAAAAATATATCTACATATATTTGCTCATATCAAAAATATATCTGCAATTTATGTGTTTTAAAATATGTACAAAATATATTTAATAATGCCTTTTTCATATTATAATATATGCTACTGTATTTAAATACATGTCAATACATAGAAATATATGCACATATGTAGATAAAATATGTTAGAATCAGGTTTTGATATTTACATATATTACAAACTTAACACACATTCTTAAAAATATATTTCTTTTGCATAGGACAGGTTGACTGTTGCTCAACCTCAGCTTTTATAATTAAATACACATTTCTACTGGCTTTAGTGTTGAAAAATCCACCACGTCTTTGCGAATTCTCACTAGGCTTCAACACATTCCAATGTGGCAATGGGTTAAAGCTTCAAAAGCCATGCTAATATTCAAAAACGAGAAACTCATAGTAATCACGTCTGTCTCTAAATACATTACGTATTTTAAAAAGCATGTTTCTTGATTGTTAAATCATGTGACATTTTAAGATTTAATAACCTTTGTGTAATAAAATGTAATAAAACTATTCAGAAACATTAACTACAAAGATTCCTTTTTTCTTTTAAGTGTCAATGAGCCATATTTTTACACTGCTGATATATACTATATACACAAGATTTCTGCAGGGAAGCCCCATCATAGAAGTGAATTAAAGAATTCTTCATCAGATTTCAGCCTAATTTCTATCTGCTGCACCTGTAGCATACAGTTGATTACCATAGACAATCGTTTTGATGCGTTTCCCTGTCGCTAGAAAAGAACAGAAAACTATCTGAAAACACACTTATAATAGAAGCCAATGGGAAGCTTCTCCATCACCTGCCCACTGAGTTCTATTCCAAATAATTCTTCAAGGAGAGTGGAGTCCATTAAGCAGCCTTCCAAACGTCTCCCTTACTATTTCTGTGTGATAGCCACTTGCTGAAATATTCACAGCTGCATAGCTCAACTGCTATATTTGATTGGCCACACTTTAGCACATACTCACACTATTTTAATCAACGTCAGTTATTTTTTACAGCATAACCCGAACAAACCTTGGTAATACCCCTGAAGCCAAACACGCGACACACACACTCTCCAGGGTGTCCTATTGCAATGGACTGACGCCTTGCCGCCGTTAGAAACGCCTTTAATTAAACATATCTGTTATAGCTCTGCTGACCATGCAGCTACAGTTAGCTGCACACCCTCATAAACACAGCAGTACATCATGAACTTCTGACCTCCCAAATAGCTACAAGTAGCTTGAGCTACAGGCTCAATAAAATGTCAAAAACTTTACTGAATTCTTTACTGAATTTAACACACTGGGGAAAAATATTGAAAAAAAGGCCTCTGCAAAGGTTTAGATTTTACTTTTCCAATACGTTAAACTCAACAAATATACAGATGTTTGGCACATACAAATGCAGAAAAATGGCATAATTGAGTGTGTTCGCTGTAGAGGATGTATTAACTTATATTTACTTAGAAAATCAACAAAACAGCAGAAACACTTTACTGAAAAAGTGATTTCAGAGTTTAAAGCTAATATGACAAAAGGATCTGGATGTTGAATTTGAGCAAGAGGTACGGGAGATTATTGTGTCTGGCTGTGATTAAACGATATTAGAGATTAATGTATACTTACACTTTGTATTATCAGACTTCAGTGAGACTTCAACCATTGAACCTAAATCAATGCAATGAATGCTGGACATGTAAGAGTTACAATGATATTTTTGGGAATATCTGTTGGTCTCTCCCTTTTGGACTCAAGTAGTTCAGATGATTGGGAAGTGAACAGACCCCCCATACCACATTCTCCAACTTTCTGCTTTCTTGGGGACAGATCTGTCCCACTACATAGACTTACAAGGGTGAAATTTGATGACAACAAGGAATGACTTCTACAACCATATATGCACTGAGCACTGATGTTACCTAAGCTCCCACAGTCCATCTCTAAATTTGGGCAAGAACTTTACTGAGTGTTTTTAGAAGAGAGTAGATATCCACTGCTAGCAAGATAACTATGCTATGTGGGATGTAATGTAGGGCAAGAGCTATATGGAGATGGCTGTCGACTGTCTTGTTGTACTGTTTCTTATGTGTTTTTTTCTCACCTTTGGTCTCTTCCATGTCAGTCTGGGAGGTGGAGCTCTCTTGTAGAACAGTGACTGTGCAGAAGCAGGAAAATAGGGGTCCTGGAACAGAGCCCCTCGTCTCAAGCATGCTCTCTTCAACTTATGGTAGTTCTGACCCTGAAACAGACATACTCTCTCAGGCATCCTGGAGAGAAGAGAAGAGATAAGAGATACTAAAATATCTGAAACATTAAGAGACAATACAAGGCAACATGACAGTGTTTAATCCTTTAACCTCAACCTCTAGGTGTATTATTCAGTTGCTTATGAAGGGCTCTTATCATGGAAAACCATATTTTCCTTGCTTTTTTTAAAAGTTTGATGTGGTGTGTAAGCTGTAGCCTGCTTCATTGTTCCAAAACATCTACACGTAAAGTCTACAGTAGTTTAGCTCCACCCATTCACACTGAAGTCTGAAGGAATGTTTCAGTCTGGACTATTTTCTTAAATAAGGCCCAATATGGTACAGCCAACCAGAACTTAAGATGTTTACATATGTCAGCTTAACAGCATAGTAATAAAAACAGCCAGTTTAATTTGAAGGGATAAAAAGCGTGCAAAATGGCTATGTAAAAATGTATCATAACTTTATGATTAGTCATAAACCTACAAAAATACAAGTGGACCTCCAGGAAAGAATACATATACAGGCCCTTAGGTTTAAAGAGGTAAACTGAAACACTTCAAATTATGTAGGAGTCACTTTTTTTATCACATTTGAGCTTTTCCATCAGGTTTGGAAGAACTCGGCTACACACAGAGCTACTCTATATGCGTTTTAGTTATCTAGAGACCTCTCTGATTGAAATGTAACTGCATGCAATGTCCGGAAGAACATTTTGTGACACTGGTTGTGCTTTGGACACCTTTCCTGAGTAGCTGAATCTGATGATTAGGAGCACTTTGAAAGCGTATTCAAAGAGAATTCAGTCAAAATTTGGTGAAGGAGTTTTATCTACTATTGGTGAAGAGAAATATCTACTATTGTTATCATGTCTTCACCAGTCTGCTGATTTTGCATTTGAGGTCTACGCATTGAGCAGGGCCTTCTTGACTGTGCATGTGATGTTAATGTGTAACAACAACCAACATGGTCTGAGAAACCTCTGTAAAATATGACCAGACACCCTTGACCATCATTATGTCAGATTTTACTTAAATCCAGTGAAAAACAGCATAAGAAAACCTTCTACAGAAGATATTGTCAGTGAATTGTACGTGTTGTTGTGACAGAAAGTTAGTAACCTCTATATAATGTCCTGCCAGGTAACCTCACATTTAGCTTTAGTTCCAGGGATGATTAGGTAACAGGGTTTATTTGTAGACTAAGGTGTAAATTGCCCTGGAACTGAGATGGGTCAGAATAGAGGGCGAGTGAGAATTGTTGCCCTTCAGTGTCCAGAAACAGCAAGCTAAATAAGAAATATAAGAGAATGTGGTGTATGTCCAGAAAGCACTTTACATGTTTAGGACTTCAGGCTCATGACAAGTTGCAGGAGTGTATCAGGTAATGAGCTTGATACAGGGATATGGGGTTTGGACTGGGGGTGGTTTATGGTTCAGAGGGCTGTTTTACCCATTAAGGGATTTTGGCAGGGGCAGAGGGAGGAGGCCTGGGTCCAAGAGAGAGCATCAGTATATGAGCCAACACTGATTCTGTGTCAGTGTATATGCCAAGATAATGTGTGCAAGTGCGTGTACGCAAATACCACACAGGCCATCACTAGCATCTCGACATCTCGACTCCCCTCTCAGAAAGGAAATGCACTAACAAACATCTCTTTTACAGATAAACAACACAAAATGTACAGCTTCCACATCAACACATGGCCATGTCTGAGCTTACACCGCAGGCTGTTATATGTAACACCAGTCCAGCTCTAACATTTAAATAAATAGATAAATAAATAAACTGAAATAAATAAAACAAAAATTGAGGAAACCCAAAAAAGCACAATGTTCTATTCTACAGTCTATATCTACAACTACGAAGTCACTGATAACACAGAAGAATCAGATCATGCAGATAGGTTCGCTGTGTGAAGATTTGTGAAGCAAAAAAGATCATTTAAATGCACTTATATCATTCAAAGGAAAATGTTAAATACAGCTCAGCTGAATTTCTAAATTATACCTACACAACTACAACTAGAAATTGCTATAAACTAAATATTCTGAATTTCAGTGCATATTTGATGGTGCTTTTGTAGGAAAGTATTTTACAGATTAAAAACTTTAGAGGCTGCTCAAAGAATACATCCAGATTATACTCTATCATGACAGTGTATGACCACATATATTATCTACATTATCTATTTTGTTTGTGTCTATATTGTTTCGATGTAGGATTCATTCCAGGTATTCATTCAGAGTGAATGCCTTGTCAGTAATAATGATCCACACAAATAACAAAACAAATATTCTGTTAATTGATAGTATAAAAATGTGTGAAAATTCTAAATCCAGTGCAATGTCTGGAAAATTATATTTTATATTCTTATATTTAAAGACAATGTGTTTAATAAGGAACTAGAGATCACACATCACTAATAACTCATTACAATTCAACTGACAAATCATTAGAAATCCAACCACAGAGTGAAGATAAAGGTAAGACAGTTTCACTTACTTTGTTCCTTTTGGTTCCAGCGCTGTCTTTATCTGTCTGAAACGTTCTCCCACTGCTCAGCTATATCCAGTCATCTATACAGCTTCATGAGCTCATCGTTGGCATCATCTTTGCATTTTGCAAAAACAGCTCGTCTCAGGAGTCTAATGGTCATACAAGTGTGATCTCTGGAACTCTGGTCGGGAACTGTTTCACTGTTGTGCTCTTCATGGGGCTGTTATATGGAGATGGTCAAGAGCGACAGGTGTTTCCTTTCTGTTGTTACCTGTCTGCTCGTCGTCTCCGTGACAACCAGATCTTGTACACCAGACTAAAGTGTAGACTGGAGTCCTGGAATGAGCATGAGGATAGAAAACTGTATGGAAATGCTTCTTTACTCTCAGGTAGTTCATGGCAGTATAAAGAACAGCCACTCATTCCTGATGAAACTAGTGCATAATTTGTGCATTTGTTTGTGTCTGCATATGTATTGTACATAGTCTTGCAGTTTATGGAATGTCACATTGCATACCATGGCAGTGTTTTTAATAATTTCAGTTTATACACATGGAAGACACCGTGTGTGCTAGTATACGCCAGTATTTTTCTGTAAACTGTAAAATGTGTGAGAAATCGATAAATCACTGAAGCATCTGGCCATTTCCTTTAACTATAAATGTGGCTGCTCTTTTGTAAGTACAGGAAAATATCAAAATAGATATCTGTGGCAATCAACCTTGTGCTACAGATGCATCAGGCAGAGACTTGGTTGAAAAACATATTCCTTTAAAAGGGAATTCCACTGAGTTTTCAAAATTTCTGCAGAATTAAGGCTACTTCTCCTACTTTTTTCCATTTCATTTTTTACACTTTAGGTCCACTTTTTATGTACCAAAATAGCTGGAAATTCATTTTTACATTTCCAACCTCTCTTTATCCATTAGAATTAAACCAGTTGTTTTAGTTACTGCGCCTTTAAGACATTCATGTAAACCATCTCTTTTCTGACTGGCTGTGGTGTATTGTGTCTCATTCAAGAAGTAGGCTGAAACACTCACAACTTCAGCTTGTATATGCAGAGCTAAACTACTGCAGGCTGAGTAAGCAGATATAAAAAAATGTATTGGTTTCTGTGAAATTACGAAAGAAATTCATTAAACCAGGCTGTTTCTGCAGCTTAGTTTAAATATATGAACTGTACAGTGCAGTGAGTGAACAGTATGTTTGAGACTTTATCAGCATTTTTATAATATGTTATAGTATTTTATTTTTTAAAAAAAGTGATGCCTCAGTTTCGCATATGGGTCCTTTAAATGGTTAAGATGTAAATAAAGTCATTCAGAGTGGTGTGACATGAAATGCTTTATTGTAGAGGAACAGTGGTAGTGATAGGAACCAGACATCTAAAAACTTTAACGCATCTAAAAACTGCTACTGGCTCATACTGCCATAGAGGCTTAGGAGGCAGGGTCATGCAGAGGGCCATGCAAGGAGGCCCATGGAATGTGCATGCTCCCCATAAAAAGGGACCTTTTATGCTGTTAAATTTGCAGTTTGTTAGTTTGAACACCAATATGTGTTTGTGTGTTATTTTGTGTTGGGGTGTGGATTTAGTGTGGACTGGGTGGTCACTGTCAGCAGGAGTTTTATGACCTCCCTGCTATTTTCATGCCTCTGTATGTGCCTTTCAGCTTGGTGTTTAATAAAAGAGTACTACTTGCAGCAGAATCATGGCCTCCCCTGTGTCTTACACTGCACCAATGCCACATTACTATTGTATCATTGTATTCTGTTTATCATTTTTACAATACACATTACATATCATATTTTGACACACACACACACACACAGTGCACTAGTATTGATTTTTTTAGTGGTATTGACCTGCTTAAAATCCAACTAATCAGGACAAATTATGTTCTCTTTTTATAGAAGCATGCAGTTAGTTAATATCCTTTGAGTACAGACAAAATGCTCAAAAACCTGTCCACCTCTACTTGAAATAATTACAAATATGCTGTCTGATGCCTGATTACATTGCTTGTGATAGTTTTGTGATGCTTTAGACCATTCACAGTGGAGAGGTCCATGTATATACAACTCAGATGAGCAGGTTAGGTTCACTGGTCATTTTGGACACTATATTTCCAGAAGTATTAGCTCGTCTACCTTCACACGCATATGAACTTGAGGGACATTCCATTTTTAATCCATAGGGTTTAATATGATGTCAGCTCATCCTTTGCAGCTATAACAGCTTCAGCTCTTCTGCGAAGGCTTTCCACAAGGGTCAGGAGTGTGTTTATGGGAATTTTTGACCGTTCTTCCAGAAGTGCATTTGTGAGGTCAGACAGTGATGTTGGACGAGAAGGCCTGGCTCGCAGTCTCCACTCTAATTCATCCCAAAGGTGTTCTATCGGCTTGAGGTCAGGACTCTGTACAGGCCAGTCAAGTTCTTCGACAACAAACGCGCTCATCCATGTCTTTAAGGAAGGGGCCATTTTTTTCCCTGTTTTTTTTTTTTTTTTTGTACCTGATTTTTTATCCCCAATTTAGTCGTTTCCAATTCCACCCACTACTTAGGACTCCCCCAATCACACGATGCCACCAACGCTAGGAGGGTGGGGCTAGCACAGGCTTCCTCCGAGACCTGTGAAACCAACCAACGCTTCTTTTCCGGACTGCTGCTCACGCAATGTCACGGGACAGCCGGACGCTAGATCTGTTACAGCTAACAGACGCCTGTGCTGACTAGCATCGTGCTGAGTGATGAGAGGAGAAGGGGGGCCATCCTACCCACCCAGACAGAGCGAGGCCAATTGTGCTCTCTTGGACTCCCGGCTACGGATGGCTGAAGAAGGGGCCATTTCTAAACGGTTCCCACAAATTTGGGAACATGAAATTCACCAAAATCTCTCGGCCTGCTGAAGCATTAAGAGTTCCTTTCATTGGAACTGTGGCCTTGGAAGTGATTGGAACACATTCAATGATTCAATGATTTGGATGGGTGACAGAATACTTTTGGAAGTATAGCTTAGCTAGTATGTAAAATGGCTATATTTGGTTTGAAGACCCCTGGTTCCTATCCCGTTTCTAAACAATGAACCATTTCACAGCAAACCACTCTGAATGACTTTGTTTAACCCCTTAACAATCCAGGCTTATTACATACAAAAGTTTTTTATTCAGTAGCTACAGGGATTTCAGTGCAAACTAATAGAGCTGTTCTTAGGTTACAGAAGTGTGTAATAGTACTTTGACTTATTACAGGGTTCAGTTTCAACCAAGCGGAAAATTTGCTAAATTAGTGGAATTCCCCTTTCATGTTGGGGCTCCATTCTACTTCTACTCAGAGGACATGCATTCACTGGTATCAGAGGAGCCCTGTATGTGCAGCTGTAACTCCATCCCTCCAGCCACACTATTGCACAAAGCACAATGACATAATAGACAGTTAGCAGAGGCACACTAGACAACAGCTCAGTTACACTCCAGAAGGCCCATTCAGACACGGCTACTGCAGCCACAGACACTCCTAACATAACATAATAATACCATCACTAATAGCAGCCAGCAAGAGCTCATTTTATCTCAACAGAAAGGATGTCAAGTACCAGGCATACAAGCTATTTAGAAAGCTGTATATAAATTACAACAATTTACACAACTGTAAATTTGGGGATTTACAGTAAACTTACAATTAAATGCAGCCTGCATGGCTGTTGCTTGAGTTCAATTTACTGTAAATTCACAATTCAAATACAAACAACATTAAATTGTCAATTTAATAAGTCAAGCACCAAGAGTTTGTTGCAGTACTAAAAGCAGTAAAAAAGCAGCTTCTAAACATATTACACTAATTTGTTACAAACTACAAATTCGCATTTACATAAATTACATTATGGATGTAGTGTAAATTGGCTATTACCTTTGTATACGGTAAAAAAATGGTAAAAGTCACCAAAAGCTTGCTTCATTACCATTAGAAAGCCTGCGCAGTCAAGCAACAAGTAAAACTTACTATAAAAGCTTATGAAAAATGTACTTTCCTTTACACTTTTAATGATAAAGGCTGGAAAAGCTTAACCATGCAAGTGTCCAGTTTGCTCCCCTCCTCATGCTAGTGATCTACATTTGCCTTGGTCACTCACGTTCCCTTCGCTTTCTTTCCTGATCTCCTAGTGTGATCGGTTCTGTCCTCTTGCTGACCCTGAAGCAACGCTGACCACAAGTCTCCTCCACACACTCCCCCTCTTCCCGTATTTCATCCGTGCACATTAACAAGCAGCTCCTTCATAACTTTGTCCATTTGGCACAGAGCACCTCATCTCCTGCCACAGAAACACACACACACACACACACACACACACACACACACACAAATGCAAAACACACTTACGTCTTCTCCACTCTTTCTTCTGCTCCTTGTTCACCACGCCTCCCCGTCTGTTTTTCTCGTCCTCTCTCTCTCTCCTGCTAAATTCATCATGCCATATCTGCTGTCATTAAGCGCGTGGCACTGACACCCGAGTCCCCCAGAGGACCCCAGCCCGCCCACATACACACACACACACATAAAATCACTACATAATATTTTTTTGTTTTATCTTTTATAAACTTACAAGTTTATTTTTCCTACAGATAAAAATTATCTTGTCTTCATAGCTGTGATGTCATCAATATAAGAAAACCACTGAGAAATGTAAACATTCAGAGTCTTTTCAGATTTCTTTACAGTGCTGGCGATAAGACCCAGGGGTGACTATGTTTACAGTGCAAATAAAGCCATTTTATTTATTACTAAATAATCAATGAATCTGTTTTCAGTGTTTTTATGTGTAATGTTGTTGATGTGGTCCAAAAAATCTAATCCACTTTGTGATTATTGTGACCTGCATGTACGTCTCTGGATGGGGGGCGGGGGCGGGGGGTCATTTCAAGCCAAAACTTTCTCTCAAACCTATAGCATATTCATGAATGTTTCACAATTTAATTTCTGTGATGTATTCTTCATAAGCAATAAAACCTTCAGACATCTTATTCCTATTACTATGTCTTTCTAGAAAAGAGCACTTCACATCAACCCAAGACTTAAAATAAAGAAGTAGTCCAGTAGTCAAATGAATTTCTTTCCCGTTTGTTTTAGGGCATGTTCCTGGCCATATTAAGCACGATTCATCAAATTTCTTGTTTTTCCATAATATTCAATCAAAGCCGACATCATCCCGACTGGTGGCTACTAGCTTGTATTTGCTGTTAGCTTTGTCAGCTGGTTGGTTCAGACTATTCCTTTAAATAAACACATCAGACTGATATGAACCACAAAAGGACATCAGCTCATATTGTGGCCCCAAAAGTATATGGACATTTTAACCATTTTAGCACTGTTCTTTAGCTTACTTCACAAAAATGTTTAACATTTGTTTCAGACAAAAACACTAAGCACATCTATCCACTAATTGTGGAGAAAAAAATCCAACCTAGTGGCACTAAGAAGACTGCAAAGCACAGAGGTAGCAAACATCGATGTTTGGGTCTGCTTGTCTTACAATACTGTCAAGTGAGCTTTTGTTATTTGATGAGATCATAAACTGCGAAGTGTACAAAGGCATTTTGGATGCAAACCTGCAGAAGCTGGCAAAGAAAACAATGCTCCCTTTTGAAAGAACTTTCCCAAAAAGAAATCAAGTTTTGAAATAGTTTAAAATACCACTTTGTTTGACATTTTGTTTCCTAACCTAACAAACCACATCCAAATATTTTTGGGGACAATGTGCTCTTTATTATTTTCTTTAAAATAATGTAAATAAGACAAATATTCAAAAACAACACCATACATGTTACACCATACATCTCATTTTCCTTTATTTCAGTCCAAAGCAACAGAACACAAAAGGTACATTAAAAGAAAATTAAGATATAAAATTAAAAAAAAAATTACCCCTATTTTCACCAAAACATGCAATCAATTTCACTAAAAAGAAATTCTTTTAATAAGGTAGTATTGTCATTTAGGCATACTATGGCCTTATGACATTAAAATAATTATTTAGCTGGTAAAATTAATACGTAGTTAAGACATAAGGCTAAAGAGAAAAAACAACAACTTAATCCCTAAATAAAAGTTTCATATGACACATAATCTGTAGTCACTTACTAGTTAGAAACCATGCTTTAAATAATCTGAGACTAATGTGCGTTAAAAAGGGAAAGACAAACAAGAGAATTTGTCTTCATGACTGACAGAAGAGCTGCCAGATTGAGTACAGAAAATTCAAACAACTAAATATGATACAGCATATGATAACACTTCCTGTTCCACGATCTGTGAATGAATGCAACTTTAAAAGAAACTACAGTTACAAGTAACTTAATATCTGAGCGGCTATAACTTCAAATCCACTTCACACACAAAATGTACCATTACAACAGAGGTTTGACGAGACCCAAAAAACACAGTCAACAGTAGAACTGTGTGAGTTTTGTAGATCGTGGAGACATAGTGCATCACTGCAATGCGCACGCACCACTGGGCAGAAAGTCCTGGACGTATGTAGCCACTGCCTTGGTGAGATACGTCATGGTGCCAAAACGGCCGCTGGGCGCAGTATCATACAACAGGCGGCAGATGCCTGTGGACGGGTCTCTTTCTAGAATGTTTTCGTCAGCATTTAGAGCTTTCTACATGAGGAGGAACAAAAAGAGAAATAAAAAGGAGCATATTGCAGAGTTACAGATCTGTGCATGCTCTTAATGTTAAAACAGGTTAGTCACCTGGTCCTGGCAGAACATGTCATTAGCGATGTGGACAATCTTCTCCACGTGGATGATGCTGCCGATGCTGTTGATCTCCACGTCACCCAGCATGGTCAGCACCAGGATGGCCTCCACTAGCAACTGCCTGTACTCCGGCTGAGGCACACGGTTCAGCACCGTCTCCACATGCACTGCAAACTTTATCTCACCTGGGGTCATCTGGAGGTGGTAGTTGGGGATGACATGGGGAAACAAAAAATCTAGATGATGCAGTAGAACTTACTTTGTCAGTCCACTGTAGATGCTTTGTAGCTGCTCACCTTGATCTTAACTGACATTTAACTGAATATCCATTAAATTCAACTTCTTTTCTGTAATGATAAACCCAACATTCACTCTAACCCTAACTTTACTCTCAAATTAAAATACCTAACCCTAATGCCACTGATAAAGAGCATCTGCAGATAATAAGGGTTAGAATCTTTGACCTCTTAATGGAGTTATGAAATAACTGTTTGAAAGGACCATGTTTGAAGTTCAAGCTCCTTAGAATTGAACATCTTATAAATTCAACCACCAACACCCCATCTCCTCCCTGTTCATCAGTGCTTTCTCGGTCTTTCCTCTGTTATCCAAAGGTTGAGGAGAATATCAGAATGCCAGCCCAAGTTCTTAAGAGTTCTGTTCTCTCCTGCAGTCTTACTTCTCTTCTCTGAATTCGCAACTCTTTGACTCAAATTAATTCCATTACAAAACTTTAGAAAAACAATTCAATGCATCACAACATCTCAAATTCCAACATTATTTAATCAAATACTTTTCATGTAATTCAGAATGCTCCAAATGTACTTTTACAAATGTGTTGAATAGACTTATGTGACTGGTACAACTATTTGCACAGTATGGCATATAGTATGAAACATTAAAACAGTAAGAAAAGAATGTTTTTCAAATTTTACATTTAGAATTAGCCTATTTTTAATGTATTTTATTTAGGCTAAAAATGAATGCATTCTTTACCGGATCGTAATCAATTATGATCAGTTCTATCACTCCAACTCACAACCAATGCAAAGCAAAACCAAAACTGCCACCATTTTCAGACTCTCCACTGGACAGATGTTTAGATTTGATCAATGTTTCAAACTGATGTCTGATTATGTATTTACAGTGCTCCAAAAGAGTAGATCATTTAGGTGACAAATAGGGTTCTGTATTCACAACACTTGAATCTCATAAATAAATCCTATTATTTAACAAGCAAATACGTACATGAAAAACACTGGATATGAGTATGTATGAGCGCACATGACTCCACAGAAGATGCAGAAACATCAATGCATTTCCAGGTCCACAAAAAACACTGTTGATGTTACTATACATCGCTTTGCCACCCCCTAGTGGTAGTTCAACTTTTTTTGCAAGAAAGTATAAACATGCTCTGTCAGTATCAAACCTCTCTTGTAGTGGATGATGGAAGCACGAAGCCTTCGATGGATAGCCCATGACACTAATGGAGAGAAAAAAAAATCTGCACTCATTTTATTTTACAGTACTTAAAGAGTTTTGTAGCTTCTTTTCACAATGAAATGTACTGCATAAGCTTTAAAAGCACTTGTTATAATGTGGAGTCTTTTCAGTGCTCACATTATGTGTAAACTTTGCTCACCTTCTGCAGAATGTTCCAGACTTTCTGATAAAAACCCACTGGAACTCTGTTAAGGGCTCCATCCAGCCTTCTCCTGCGCAGCCACTGACCCTGACGACTGTCCTGCACTGCAGGCACACTAATAGAGCCATCAAATGACTCCATTGACTGGAGACGGCACATCTGGCAGTGAGGCAAAACAGACGTACATCAGTACTACCTAAATAAAAAAAAGAATATGGAGCTACACTTCTTTTGGACAGAAACACTATGAAAAATGGCGCATTTCAACAATTATGGGCTTAATATGTATAGAAGCTATAGTATTAATGAAGAAGAACAGTATTATTCTGTTTCAGTGAGCATCAACACCACATTCAGTTAAACAGTTTTTTTTTTTCATCAAGAAAGCACTTCAAAACGTAACATAAAATTCAGGAATTTAAAATTAACCACAAAGGACTCAAATTAAAAGTACTTCAGTTCTTGCAGAGGGCTCAATATGTTCAATATCGATGGAGGGTGATGGTGATATCGTCTGTGGAGAAAGAAAAACGGAATACATTTTCAAAATCAAAATCAGAATCAAAAGCTATACTTCTGCTTGACAACGCACCATTTACAATTAATTTCATGCAGCCCTCATCACCACATTACCATGCATCTGCAGCCCTTGTGAGATCAGTGGACACAATGTTTTGGTCACTTAAGGTTTTTTGTGAGATTGGAGTGGAGTAGATTGCTCAGTGTGAAATTGTGTTGCAAATTTCCATTTTCCAACACCAGTCAATTATTTATTATCTAGTTATTTACTTCAGAAAAAAAAGTAATCACATTGACTTTGGCAAATATTAATTACTGCATTAGCCCTGACACCACATTAAAGCATGGTATGGCTGACAAATCACCTTACTCTGAGAAGACCAAGACAATCTCCTCTCCTCCAGCTGCAAATGAAGACACAACTGAGTTCATTCTTACCACAGCAGAACATGACTTGTTTAAATTTCCTAGTTCCAGTGCTGTGAGTAATGTCCTAAGTAATTTATTTGTTGGATGAATGTCTGCTTCCTGTTGCTGTCTGCTTCAGTTGCTTACCAGCTTCATATCACTCTTCAGTTTGCTGATGCCTGCTCGCTCGCTTTTGGTGGCACCCACATGGCCAACCTCATGGATGGAGATGGCAGGACTTGCACCTGTCTCCACTGAGCGGACTGGAAAGCAGGAAAAACAAACACAAGCATAAGAGCTTGAAATATTTGTCCAAACCCTGTCTGTGCCAGCATTCAGGTTCAGATGTCAATTCCCAAGGCAAAGCTTATGTTTCATGTTTGGGTTGTCATAGTCCATCTCTCGCCTTCAACAAACTGGGTCCTGCACCTTTCCGTGCTTTAGATTTTATCTCAACTTTATTCTTCCTCTCCACATTACCCCTAATCATTTTTCACCTGGGATGCTGGGTTTTCTTAGAGCTGTTGGCAGTGATGCCCACAAAGCCAGCATGAAGACAACACACTAAGCCTGTTCACATCTTGCATTAACACATGTTTAGTGTCCGGATCATATCTAAATGTACTCTGACCAGATTCTGCTTACACTTAATAACAAATAACTTGATCAGATGAGATCCAATTGTACTACTCCTGAGAAAAAAAGCATGTCAAGTCATACATCGCTTCCATTTCACTTTTATTTCCTTGTTTATTCTCTCTTACTCACTAGCCAGCACTCAGCAGATGCATTTCCGCTCACACAACTGTAAATGGATATCGAGAACTCATGCTACTTACACGTGTGTTAATTGTGGTTAATGATCATAGTCTGCTCACAATGCACCTTGGATTGATGGATTTAACCGTCAAGTGAAATACAAACATGATCCAAACACCAAAAAAACAGGTTAACACGAGGTGTAAACATACCCATTATGTAGTTTAATCAGATTAAACTGTATGTGATGCTATTCAGAGGCACGGACTGATAAATACACGTGTCAAATTGGAAATGAAATTTCATTTTGTAGCCACAATAATCAGGCTGTTCATTTTTTACATTTATTTATGGGTGATCCGAATCCCACTCCTGTTACACTATGAGCCAAGTTAGCAGATGCTACCATTCAGAATGTTGAGTATTATTTAGTCACTGGTTGTTGATGAGTGTCAAGTTCAGATCCACAAGTGCACAAAGAATATATTCTATCAAATACACGTTAAGAGGAAAAACGTTGACTTACAAGTTTCTCTAGAATGAAGCATATCAAAATACTCTGAATGAAAAATAATAACATTAGTGGAACTCCCCTTTTATATAAGCGGCTTAGAAAATGCATGTGCGTGTGTTTATGCATGTCAATGTTTTCATCTAACCATTTCCAAACTTCTGTTCAGTAGTATGTGTAGTTATCATCTAATACCTAGTTTGGCTTGTAAATCCCTCATTAAATTGGATCAATGTGTGCTGCTGATAGATTTTAACAAATCCATGTAGTGGCCTGAGATGTTGAGGACATATCTATAAGCAAACCTGGGTTCTCCCAACTACTCCACAGAACTACTTTTTTGAAAACAAAAAAATTCTTTGTTTTTACCATATTTATTCTAAAGTTAAAAGAGATTTTCCTGGCACACTTACTGCTGAGATAAATGGTTGTAAACATCTTGTTATTTTAGTGCTGTACATTGGCTGAATGCACTAAATACTGTGCAGCACATAGCACACTAGAAGCAAAGGGGAAGAAGAGGAAATATAAGGAAGTGGTAAAGATATTAAGGCAGTCACCAACCGCTTTTCTGCACACCAAACTCTTTGCCACTGAGGATGTGATGTAATAGATTCTTCAGCTCAGAGGGACTCAGATTCATCAGACTTTCTGTAGCCTCCTCACCTGAAACACCCAAAATACAAATACATGCATAAATCATTCATCTTAAAGCTTACCATTTTGTAACTATTATGAGACAAACATAAGTCACATAGTTATGAGAGTGCCGTTATGAGAGTAAGACCAACAGGTCCTTAAAGTTTGAGATGGTTACTTAAGCTACATAAGCTTAGCTCTTAAAAATATTCATCATACACTAAGATTAATTACTATACAAGAGGAGATCCAGTATAAAACAAAGCATTTCATTCTTTTTTGCTGTACCTGAACAGCTGAGTGACTGGGCCAGTTCAGTAGCCATGACCTGAATGATGAGGCCGATCCGAAGCCTAAACATCTCACTAAATAGTCCAGGCTGAGTCCTGATGTTCATAGCCAGGTACACCATGATCTCCTGTCACACACACACATACAGTAAAATACAGCCACAAGATATCTAGAACAGACAGCATGAACTAGACTAAAACATATAAAAACTACTTATTTTCATTCACATAGCTCGCAATTAATGTTATTTCTGGGTTTCTCCTTTTCTTTTATATAAAACATCTACACGAAAGATAAGCAGGATGTGGAAGTAGTGATATAGCTAACCTGGGTGAGGATGGAGATAGTGATGTTCTCACTAGCTTGTTCAATCAGTTTTGCCAGCTGGTCAGGGGGCATGGGCCTGAGACAAGACACAAAGCAGACACTTTTTGTTTCTACAGCTGTACACAAAGCCAAAATAAGCAATCCTGTCAAAAACAGACTGTACCAGAAAATCTTTTGAACTGGTCTGAACTGGTATAGGAGAATGAAAATGTACTTAACATCTACTAATGCAAAATGTAATGAAAAACAAACTCTTATTTTGGCTCTTCAATTTTTCTACTGGGCAATTTTATGGGTAAAGAAGTGCTCACATGAAAAAGTTATTTGGTTTTCTTACAACTGCAGTATGTATGTAATGTACACGGTTTGGCAGTGAAACTTTAAGATAGTTAGCAGCTAACTCACGCAGTGATGGTCTTTTCTCTGGGCTCTGGAGGTAAGCCCACCGTTAGGTGCTTCTGATGAGCCAGCAAATCAGAGCAGGCCTGCAAAAACACATAAGCAACATACACCACCATCCACATACTGCATACTATAAGGAATACTCCACCTGAAGATAATTACTGATCAATCACACACCTAAACTAAACACAGTTGTGTTGCTTGCTCACCCAGTCAAGCTCCTCCACTTTCTTGCGGAGCATGCCAGAAATCATGCGGATGAGGCCCCAGCAGCGCAGGTCTCCTGCTTTCTCATACAGCTCCAGCAGCAGCTCACGCACTGTGCTGTCTTTGTCATGCAGCTGAGTGTCCCACTCCATTCCCCTGAGAGAACACACCCACCAGAAAAAAAATAACCTGCTAAGCACAGATTCCAACACCTGTATCATCTTTGACTATTAAGACAGGGTCACAGGTTAAAGCATGGAGTTAAATAATGCAATGCATTTAACATACTTAATATAAAAACAAAAATTGCTAATGCACGTATTCCTGAAAAACTTGGGCTAAACTCTACATTATATGACCATTTTTAGTGATTCCCTTCTCTCGAAATGAGCACTGGGTCTTAAGACACTTAAGACCTATTTGGATTGGATTAGTTTTACATGGGGAGATATGGTAATGTCATTTTTGCCAATGTGTCTCAGTCGTAGTGCCTTCTTCCATGTCTGTCATTTTTATGCACTGCATGCTTCCACATCAGAATTCCTTTTACTTTCCATAAAACACACCATAGAAATAACCTCAGGTGTATTAATGCTGTGCAAATCAACTTCTCAGTAAAAATGCCATCATTTCTGTGGAGAAAAGGCACTCAGGGTTTACTTATGTTTTCTGTGGCTGAAATCAAGCTGATATGCACAGTCCTACCTGAAATGTGCTAAATGACACTACATTCACTTAAGACAGCAAGATAAATTAAATATGTTTGTGTGTTATCTATTTATTTCAAGAGTGAAGGCAGTGCATAAACCTAGTAGCCTCTCCCATCTCTGTCATTTATACTCAGATTTCTTATCCCATGTGAACTGGTCACAAAAACTATGCACATTCTGTGTAAACTGATATCCTACCTCCCCACGAAAAGCTAATCCCATCCAAAAAGGTTGTTACAATACAGTCGAAAGGTCAGAGACCACAGTTCATTTATTTATTTTAAGTCAAAATTGTCATACGTAATTCATTCACAGACATAAACAAAGATAAATGGTGGGTGCACAATACTATATAAAAGTGTAGATAAAAATGCACAAGACTGACTTGTCTTTGAAAAGAATGTAGAGAATGTCTGCCTGGTCCTGGAGACTGTGTGTGTCTTTGAGGAGCTGTGCAAGAGCTGTGTAGTCTATAGAGCCATCAGCACCACGGGGCAAATTGCTCTCTGATGTCACAACCAGCTCCGGACACTACAGTGGGGGACACAGAGAAAACACAGAGAAAAACTTATCTATTTGTGTTTGTAGCCTTGAGCAATTTGATTATAGTATAATTTAATTATAATTTAATTTCATATAGTATACAAGCATTTAATGTAGTATAAAAATATTTATATGCATAAACAGATCATTTTACTGCATGTTTACATGTTTAATGGTGTGAAAGAGGCTGTCCTATAGTCAGATGCTGACTGCTTTTTTTTTTTTTTTTTATGACACATAATATAATAACAAAATACAGGACAAGAGAGGGACATGGGCCCATTAGATCATTAGCCTACATCATTAAATGCAGGTTTTTAAAGGACTTAAACGAGATCCCCCCCCCCAAAAAATGAGCAGCAACAACATTTATAGCAACACATAAAAATACCAGTGATTTTTAAAAATGACAATCATTTAAACCATACACAGGTGTGTGTGTGTCTGTGTGTGTGTGTCTGTGTGTGTACCTGGCTGTTTTCTGGTCCAGAAGAGTCTTTTAGATTGAGAGATGGTTGCGGGGATCGGAAAAGCTTAGTGGGTAGATACATGTGCACATCTATAGTGATAAAATGAAAAACAAAATTAACTTGAGGGAATATGATGGATATGACTCGCCTCACCTCTACATGCAAATATGCAACGGAAGAGGAAATGCTGACACCTATAACCAGTAATGGTAACACTAATCAAATCAGGCTAGAACAAAAATGCTAAAAGCTACACTTACTATGGATATGGAGCTCTTTGGCCTTGTTCACTAGAGACACCATCTCCTTGGTCTTACTGGCTGCAGCTTTGAAACGGCCCAGTCCAGTGGCCCTGCCCTCCGCTCTCATACCCTTCTGTGGTACTGCTGTAGCCAAGAGCTGATCTAGATACTGAGCCAGGTCATCTGAATCTGAATTTGTTTCAGCGCAAGACGGACAGATATGCATATATGTAGAGGTTTCTGAGCATAAATTTACACAAAGTAAGTCATTGCTCTTGAAGTACATTTTTTATCAAAACTCATGCATTGTTCCATTCACTGAAACAAAGCCTAAAAAAAAATATAATAATAATAATAATAATAATAATAACAACAACAACAATAACAACAGTACACATAAAATCAAAATGCATTCTCCATAAGCCTAGCAAATAAAACAATTAGTTCATGGCCAGTCATGCATTGGTTGTTCAATGCATTTGCATCTAAACAGTGCTTACACACAAAAAACCCTTTAAACAGCATATAGTTCTGTTTGCATTGAAAGTAAGCACTACTACTTTACTAGACACCATGAAAGCCATGAAAAGCAGTCTCCTTATCTAGCAATGATGGTAGAGAAATCAGACACAGGGTCAGAAGTAAATAACTTTTTAAAAGAAAAGAACATGATGACGGGAGAACGCTACCCATCAGACTGCACAGTGCCAATGGTAAAGTTTTGGTGGTGGAGGGGTTAAAGGTCAGGGGCTGTTTTTAAGGGTTTGGGCATGGTCCCTTAGGTCCAGTGAAAGGTAAGATTAATGCTACAGCATACAAAGATCATTTTAGATGATTGTGAGCCAGGCCTTCTCATCTAATGTCAGGGCCTGACCTGTTCTTTTGACTGAATGGGCACAAATTCCCACAAGACATTAGACCTGGGCGATGTAATCGGATATCGTTGATGACAACTGACAATTGCACTTTTAAAACTAGAAAATATCATGTTATCTTTAGATATTGTCCAGGCATAAGAGACACTAAAATTTTGTGGAAAGCCTTCCCAGAAGTGTGGGCACAACTCCATATCAATGTCCATGGTTTTAAAATGGGATGTCCAACAAGCTCATACAGGTGTGATGGTCAAAAGTCCACATACTTTTGATCATATAGTGTATGATCACTGTTTTAGCACATACAAGCACTACAAGAAAGTGAATGGACCTCACCAAGTTCAAACCCCATACAACTAGTCTGTGTTAAGAGTAGGCAAGAGTAGAACATTCGTTATATGAAAAGTTCTTAAATTTTAAATGGACTGAGCATTAATGACACTTCTCTAACTAGTATAACCTGTGATTCTCCTTCCTTACCATCATCAATGTGGATATCATGCACAGTCCCTTCGCTAAAGAAGTTCTCTTCGTCCTCATCCTCACCCCAGCCCATGCTGCTGGAGCGTGGCTTACCGCTATCCAGGAAACTCAGGTGAGCAAAACAGGAAGTAGTAAGAAACTCTGATAACTTTCCCGTCTGTATCCTAAAAGGAGGGAAGGGCAGGGTAAAATGTGCACATCCCACCACAATCTGCTACGAGCACAAGACATGTACCATTTTTTTTAAATGTATGCCCACTGATTATCTCAAAGCTTCCTTATTATTTCTTTATGAATTTATATGACTTTTTTCCATTGTTCCATCTTTATAAGGCAAATAAAGTTGTTGTTGGTTAAAGTGGGACACTTGGTTAAAGGGGGACACTAATCAAATATCTCACAGCTACTTTCCTACCGTGCTCCTCCATAGTAGCCATCCTGGAGTTTCTTCAGAGTGGCCAGTACTGCAGGGTCCAGGTCTGTGTGGTCCTCAGCTAGATGGAGAGTGAAAAACATACCTCACCTACTCATCTCCTCTCTTTCTTATAATTTAAGGGCATTTATGGTTAGAATTTTTGTCTGTGGTTTGTACATGTGCCTTTTTCAGACAGAAATGGCCAATTCCATATAAAAATATTGTTGGCCAAAACAGTTGTCATTACGATGATGAACCAAGCTAGTGCATATAGGGTGATCTTTCATCATGAATAAGTGACATAACTTTGAAGATTGCTGGGATAGGCTCCAGCACCCCCCCCGCAACCCTGATGGATGGATGGATGGATGGATGGATGGATGGAGTTTTCATTTTGGTCAAATTTGGAATTGTAAAATGTACAGCTGGAGCCACTAATTACTACACATTTCTCTTATCAAACTAATTAATATTTGTTTCTTAGAATTAACAAGTGAAGCCTGTTCATCTTAATGCATTTCAGCCAATTTTACTGGCAGGAGTACTTCCATATTCCCATTTCATTACTATTTCAAAAAGGTTCAAAAAAAAATTTTTTTAAAAAAGAGAGAACTTTTTACTGTTAGTGTAGGCCCAACTATACTGAATGCTACCTTGACTTAAAGCTGTCTAATAACTAATAAGAAAGCAACTTTGTAAATATATCACCCCCTTTCCCCCACTCACTCAGCATGGTCTGGGAAACAGGGAAGGTGACAGTTGGCCGGCCAGTCATCCTCCAGCGAGAGGAAAGGTAGGACAGGTCAGTTCGCAGCATCTCTACAATCATCCTGTTATCCAGGGCCAGATAGAACTGCTGGTGATCAATGAACTGTTAGGAGAGATTGGGAGAAACACAGATCAATAAAAACACATGGAAGAAAGCATAATAGAAAAGCGTCCAAGCAAAAGCCACAAAAAAAATATATATTTTAAGAAATTATCACTTAAACCTCTCAAACATTTTATTTACATGGATGAAACAAAATATCCCTCTTCTAAACCAATTAACATAGAAGTGTCCTGTATCTCGCAGTACCTGAGGTGTAAAAGTAAAGATGGTGTTGCGAATGATGTACAGCTTAGAGGTTCCCAACACACCAATCCTGCGATAAGGCCTGCCGGTCAGCCCTAGCCTCCTATTGCGACCTTTAGGAAAAAAATTATTTTATCTTCCAGATAAATCACAAGCACTGGTCCAAAATGAACAAAAGAGAACTGTTGATGTTGACCTGATCTTTGAAGATATTTGAACAAGAGCAAGTTGTCAATAAGTTGTAAAATGTAGAACACAATTTCGAGGATTTTCTTAGATTTTTTTTTCTTCTTTTTTTTGAAATCACATTGTGTCTACCTAGCCTGGCGTAAATGTGACTAAGAACTCGGGAAGGTTGCACTCTGATAGGGTGGATGTCCGCCACTGTCTCCACCTCTATCCCATTCTTCAGGAGCAAAGTCTTAATCTCGTCATTCTCCGCCACAATGGACACTGCCCAAAAATAAATAAATAGGCCAACATCCAAAGTGAAAAACACAGCCTACATAAGAAAAAAAAAATAATAATAAATAAATAAATAGTTTCATCACAAATTGGAAAAACAGAACAAAGCTTACCTTGGACAACAACATCAGGCTTGGGAATGATGGAGAACCTGCGATTGAGTGGGTCTATTTCTCCAGGAGCCAAGAAACCCTTAAAATAGAATGAGAACCTGAAATTTGAAATTTTCAATAACATCTAATTCTAATCTATGGTTATTTTGAGTTAATGATGAAATGATTTTGATTTGAATGATAAAAAAGAACAATTTGACCCCTTTAAAAACTTTAAGATCCTTGAGCATGAACTGATTCAGCTCTCACCTCTGCGAGCAGGTTTCCCAGAATGTAGAGGGACTGCCCCCACTTGAGAGGACATTTGCCCATCGGGATCCTCTCCACAGAGTGAGGGTTCACATACTCCTCATCCACCTGGGAGATGACATGTAAATGACATCAATGCAGTTCTGAAAGATCACAGTGGTATTTAAAGCATAGATTCTTCAATCAATTAAAAATATCAATGCCAAAGTTTTACTACACAGTAGAGTAGGTTCATCTTACTCTATCAGGGGGAACGCTGTAGAGCTCAGGCATTAGACGTATTCCATCCTTTTGTTTGATCAGAATACCATCCAATGCTTCTCTGTACTCCTGCACCTGAGGAGAAACATTTCAAGCAATGCTTTTTAGAAACCCAAACTGACCATCTTTATGACATCTAGAGCATCAATACCTTCAGACATCAATATGTCTTGGCTAATCAACAGTATCTGAGGAAAACATGCAGTAGGGTTGAGCAATATAACGCTATTTTATTGTTATCATGATAAATTGTGTCACAATGCTCTTTTTGCAATACACTTATTATAATGGATCAGTACTTTAAAAAAAACTGACCAGCTGCATGTTTAATTACAAAGTGAGCATAATTAGATCTTTTCAATTGGATTTAGTGTGGTACAGACTGTGAAACACTGAATACAAATCACTGTAGTTTTAGGTTTATTCAAATTATTAATTCTTGTTTTTTATGTGGCACTACAGGTTCTGGTTCATCTGCTCCAAGTTATTAAAACTTAAAAAAAAAAAAAAAAAACAACAACAAAAAAAAAACATTTCGGTGTGTATCATGAAAATGTCTTGAATTACTGTGATACAATATTTTTGACTTACTGCCTACCCAAATGTGCAGTGTTTTTTTTTTTTTTAAACCTGTTCTGGGCTGTTTATGAAGATGCCATCCAGGATGAGGTAGGTCCAGAAGAGAGGCCACTCACATTCAATGTTCTCAAACAATTTCAGCTCAGCAGACTCATAATACAGTCTACTGGGGTCCTGCAGAAAGGAATTAATACTCAGCATGGGGAGGCACAGAGAAGACTGACTTAACCGTAGAAAATCTTGAAAGAAGGAAAGTTTCCAGAGATAATGTGTACCATCTGAATCTTAACCAATATTAGCTAAATTGGTAATATTTAATAACGGTTACAAAGTAAAAAGGAAAAAAATCAAGATGTGATGTCATAAATAAATTTTACCTCTTTAGGTGTTTTATGGCCATCTCTGAGAAACCGACAGCAGCCATATCGCCCCTACAGAAAATAAACACGTGAGTACAGTGTCAAAAGAAGAAGAAGAACAAAAATTATTTGCACCCAGCCTAACCATATGCTAAATAAAGGCAGCTCCTACCTGTAGTTTAGATATGATTTCCTCCTTAGTGATGTTGACCAATTCTATGTCTTCCACAGCAAATGCTGGGTAGGAGATTATGGCGAGGACTCCAGCGTCTACCTCTTTTGAAGTTGAGGCTCTGGGCAACATGGAGTTAAGAATGGACTGGGGAGGGGGGGGTTGACACTATGGTCACTCCAATAGCATAATACAGGATTTTCAAACACAAATCCCGGTAGGCCGCAGCACTGTACAGTTTAGTGCATCATTGATCTCATTTCCAAACACCTGTTCTAAGAAGAAGCCTGGAAATCAGAAATATTTACTGAATATAGTGGAATGTTGCAGATGTGATGGCTCTCATTGCTTTTGGGTCAGCAGAATGTTCCATCTAACAGTTTAAGGTCTTAAAATAACACTGTGGCAGATGCCGTCAACTGGCTAAATATACTTTATCGCACTGCTTAAATGCTAAGCAATTATAAAAATTTAAAGGACAAATTTGAGCTATTCTTTTCAGAGGCTTCAAGAGATGCCAATGTTATTGGACCAGGGAAAACACCGAACTGTACCTTGCTGCAGTCTTCCAGAACTGACATAAAAGCCCTAACATAAGCAAAGTATATCACGGCTGAAAAATTTCAATGCAACTGCCTAGACAAAATGCTTATCATATCTGCAGGTAAAGCAGCACTTAAAATATAAGAGTGACTGAGATTAAGAGTAAAGGATAACAGTTATACAACATGGACATTATGGACATAACCATACCATACAGGTCATGGCAAGAATTATGATTATGTTATAGTCATGTCAATGTGTATACCCACTGCACCACTGTGCTGCCCCCTAATATTACAGAGTAAAGTTACAATGTATGTCATTCTAAAGTTCATTAAACATACAGACTGCCCAAATGCAAGTACATATTTCAGGACCACTGCTCATAACTCTTTCAGGTCTGGGCTGTGCTCTGTAACTACATAGGCATGTTTTCAGCCCACTTCTAACTTTACCTGACAGTGCTGGATGTCATCTGGTAGAGCATGGACCACTGAGCTAGGTCCCCCTTTGGCTCCAAACAGATTCAGCTCATCCAGGGCCTCTAGTGCTGCCTACAGACACAAAAGACTTCATTCAGTTATTATGCTCAAACACAAGTCTCAGGTCATGAGTAAAAACAAAGCCAACATTCACTCCGGGCATTCAGAGTTCTGGCCAGTCATTTGAAATCACAGTCTTTCCACTTTGGAGTGCCAAGGTGATATTTCACTGTAGCAGTATACACACTTAGTGCCAAGGTCTATAACTTTCACATTGTCTCACTACCCAGAGTAAAGTAAGAAGAACAGCAAGACTTCACTGCAGTTGGATGGAGTTCATAGGTAAAAGCCTGAAAGGATACCGCCAATGACTCCAGAGCAGCCATGAGGAGGTTATATTAGGTCAGGCACAGCACCAAGTATCACAGGGTGCACATACATGGCAATGCGTCCTGTCATGCCACTTCAGCTGCATTCTCAGCTGCTCAGTGCAGAGAGGGAAAAATCTGTGTATATGAGTGTGTGGCTATGCACGTATGTACATGAATGCAATCAAGATCAAGAATGGAAAGAAAAGAGAAAGAGGTTATTTGAGTGAAACAAATTTGTAGTCGTGTGTAGACTAGCTGATTCACAAACAATTGTTGCCAGTGGACTTGATCTGCTCAGAGGCTACTTTTCTGATAACATTATTTGTTATGCAATATTTTGAAACATTTTCACTAGTGGTCTCAGACTTTTGTGCCCAGTGTATATGTATTACATCTTGGTTGTACATCACTGTAATTTCACATTTCCATCCATCCATCCATCCATCCATCCATTTCCTAAGCCGCTTCTTCAGGGTGCTGGAGCCTATCATTTCATGTCATTTTTTTCTCCATTTGAAAAGGACAGCTTCTTTTAACATTGTGTGAACTGTTTATGATAAATGGACCAGTAGAAATTGTCCAGATTCAATTGAAATAAAATCTCACAATGTACATTAAAAGTTAAGAATCTGTGATATGACAAACAAAACACAAAGTCTGTATTACTTAAATTCACTGAGCTGAATCTAAGAATATTAACTCACTTTGGCCATGCCAATAGAGCTGGCATTGAGTTCAGGGATTCCCTGATTGGTCTTGTCTCCTCGCTCCCACATTCCAAAGTCCTGCAAAGCAGAAAAATGACGTCAAGCAAACCTGTTACCCTGAAAATGCTGATCTACGATGACACAAATGGACCAGGTGTTTAGTTTTTAGAGAGACTTACTGCCACTTTGTATGCAGACTCAATATAGAACATCAGATTCTGGACCACATCCACCTCATCCTGAGTGTAAACAATGTGCAGCCCTGAGGGAACAAAATCACAAATGACAAACACGTCAGTCCAAACTCCTCAGGCCCTGATTCATTAAAGCTTTTTAAAAAGCCATTTAAAGGAGCAGTTAAACGAGAAATGTTACCAATTAGTATTGTGCAAATTATTAATGGCGCTGATCCAGTGATCTACATTTGTAAAGGGCTGGTATCAGCAGAAAATGCCGGATGAGGAATCAGAGGGAAAAAGAACTAACACACTCCAATTCTGTAGCAAATCTAATATGAAATAACAGAGAATTATTTATAGTGCCACATAAAGCAAAGTAAAGTCAATCTTGTGATAACTATAATTGAATAGCCATAGGGAACTTAAATAGTAGGTCAATCTTGCTATTGTGGACACACAATGTACAAGGACAAAGTATGTTCTGTGAATAACTTTACAATGGCCACTAAATTACTATGGCCACTAAATGATCAACATATTTCGCCACAGTTCTCTTCTTTCAATGTAAACTGTGTTCCTAATCTTGGGTAACATGCACATAATCAGTGTCCTCAACAACCACAAGGCTGAAATGGGTCTTCCCCACCACACAGCTTTAACAAAACTGTGTTCCCACAGAGTCTCTTCGTTGAAGTTAGAAAAACGCACCGTAAACGTAGTTAACCAATCAAGCATAACTGAGCTATGAAGTTAGATTTTCTGTCCGTCATCCGTTCTGTCTTCAATCCGTTCACTTGTACTAATTCATACTAATTTATGACAGTTTCACTAAAAATACATACTGCTTGTTGGTTATGTATTTCTTCCAGTAAGGGGTTAGAGTGTTTGAGTAAGTTAGAACATAGTACCGTTAAATTCCTATTGCTTACTATTTTTTAAATGAACAAAAATATCAGTATTGGCCAGTGCTCAAAGCAAAACTGTTTTTGGATGGCAAGGTTTGAACCAAAGCCTGGATCACATAAACTAAAAACAAATGACAGACTGTCATGGAAAAACATGATGGAGTAATGTCTGAGGTAATGCTTGATGCCTGTGGTGATGCCCACCACACCTGAGGCAGTCATCTGTGCCAAAAAGAGCAAAAAGAGGGAGGTTGCATCCATCTGCAGGTGGCCCCACTCAGTGTCGCCCACCACAGTGGCACAGGTGCAGGTGTTGTATTTAGCATGGAGGCAGTCCATTGTACTCTTGCTGTACTTGAACCTCTCCACTTTGTCCAGCTAAGGAAACAAAGCAAAAATCAGCCATGTATGCCCTTTAGATTGCTGCCAGGACAAAGCAATGACCATGTTTACTAAGCAGAGCGGTGTGCATGTGTGAGTGGGGTTAGAATGTACTGAGAAGAAATAGAATGGCATGTCACTATGAGAACATGCTGGCATATCAGTATCAGTGAACTAGCTCTTAATATATTCTTTAAGTCTCAATATTTTTGCGGGGCTTCTAGAATACCTGCCGCATGATGCACTGAAGCAGGCCCCTCATAAGCTTCACAACACTCTGAGGGGAGAGAAAGAGAGAAAAACTGTTAGACTCCCTAAGAGAATGGAAAAGACACAGACAAAAACACAGCAATGTTTTGTGGTACATAGGAACCCATCTTAAAATGAATGTACAGTACAAACTTAACTGTGACCTTTTCATCTCCTCTTTAAAGAGTAATATGAGATGACAGTGGCCTGATGAGTCTTCTCTGCACTGTAGCAGTTTACATTCTGATAAACATACACAGCCACAGGCCACCAAAGATAGTTCCACTACTGAGTATAGGATCAAGACAGCCTGATGCACTTGGGAAGAAGGTATTAAGTTTGCTAAGACTTCTAGATAATCAGCTGTACTGCATGGCTGGGCTGATGATTCAGCTACAGTATAGCACAAAAATAAGAGACCACTCTTATTCATTTATTATTATTCTTATTCATTTAATGTCCAGTCAATACAGTCATGTAAAGTCATGCACAGTCAAGTTAATTTTTCAAAAACAAGTTCAAAAAACAGGAAAAAATCATAAAACAGGTATTTAAGAGAAAATTACACCAGACCCTCAATAAACTAAATATACTGTCATTTTTAAAGTGTTTAGCAAAAAAAAAAAAAAAAAAAAAAAAAACGCAAAGCAAAATTTATTTATATAGCTCTTTTTTTTTTACAACAGATGTTGTCACAAAGCAGCTTTACAGAACAATCAGTATTACAGAAAGAAAAGAAAAGAAAATCTGGGTCCGAGCCCCCATGAGCAAGCCAGTGGCAACGGTGGCAAGGGAAAAACTCCCTAAAGAGGAAGAAACCTTGAGAGGAACCAAGATTCAAAAGGGGAACCCATCCTCCTCTGGTCGAAACCGGATAGTAAACATTATTAGTATAAAGTATTATAGTACAAAGTGGGAAAAAGAAAAGCAGCGGTTAACTTAATTCATGATTATGCAGCAGCAGCATCTGAGGGTGAGGATTGCACAGCGTTGTAAAGCAAGAAGCTCAGTGGTGGTCAAGCCGGTCCAGAAGGCTGGTGAGCAGTGGCACCCGATCAAGGCAGAAGAGGCAACAGCATCAGACGCACAAGATGGGCAGCTATTCAACTCAACAAAGAAAGGAAAGAAAAACGCAGTCAGTTCTGTAAATAGTGGCTGCTCTGTTATACTCCAATCTGTGGTCAGCCACTCTTTACAGAACTGACTGCGTTTTTCTAGATCTGACAAGGAAGACAAATCAGCAAAGGTTTGACTATACAAGTAGGTATTTAGCCTAGACTTAAAAACTGAGGCTGTGTCCCAAACATAAAAACTGAGTCCCAAACATTAACAGGAAGATTATTCCAAAGCTGGGGGGGGTTGTATGAGAAAGCTCTCCCCCCTGATGTAATCTTATTAATTACCAGTAGTAAACCAGCAACTTGTGATCTAAGTAGGTGTGATGGTTCATAGCAGGAGAGAAGTTCACTCAGGTACTGAGGGGCGAGTCCCCTTAGAGCTTTATAAGTCAATAATAGAATTTTATAATCAATGCGAAATTTAACTGGTAACCAGTGTAGGGTTGATAAAACTGGGCCAATATGGTCAAATTTTCTGGTTCTTGTGAGGACTCTGGGTGCAGCGTTTTCCCACACCTCCAAAGTTCAGTCACAGAAGTTGGTTGCATTTTTTGCCTCTCACAATTACAAATTTAGAGTCGGTCCACGAAACCTTACACAGATGTTGATTTTCTTTGTTCTAGTGCAAATGTTCTTCTACTTTGTCTATTTTCTTTATGCCATAAGAGCTTCTTGATAGCTACACATTGCACTGTTGAGTTGTCACAGTGAAAGGATGGTCAAACGCCAGTGGATTTTTTTCAGATCTGAAGTAAGAGTGGAGCTTGATTTTCTCCTCTCTCAAAGATGAAAGTTTTGGCGGCCTACCAGGTCTTGCATGGTGGTTAGGAATTCCCTTATTTCTGCATTTCTAATACATTTGTGAGGTCCAGTTTTGGAAACCCTTTGACTTTCCGCTTCCTCATGCAAGTGGATTATCTTAAGCAAATATCTTCTTCACCCTTTTTAGATGCCCATAAGGAGGAAATTGACAAGGCAGCTAAAGGATGTTTGGGAAATTGCTTGTGTGAATGTTCGTGTCTCTTTGAAAGGGAGCATGACAGCACGGCTGGAACTTGTCAGTTTTAAGAAGAGTTAAAGTAGCAGTAGGTGCACAAAAGTAAAGAATGTACAAATTAAATTTTAGATTTGAAATTATACTTAATGTTGGAGGCTTTTCTGTTTAATATACAACTGAAGCTTGTAGTTAATGGCTGGTGTGACTGGAAATTAAATAACAAAAGGGTGGTTTCTGACTTTTGCTCAATACAGTATCTTCTTTTGAACAAAAAGAAATGGAAAGACATACCTGAAGTTATGATCAAAGGTCAGCACAGAGACCTTGGTGTGTATTCATGAAGCTTCTCAGAATAGCAGCACTGATCTAGGATCAGATTCTTCTCATATTTACTATGAATTCACTGACAGGACCAGATCCTAGATCAGCAGCCCTACTCTGAGAAGCTTCATGAATACAAGCCCAGATTTAACATTTAATACAGACACACATAACTTTAAGAAAATCCTCAAGCTTTTTTGGAGAGGCTCTTTGCTCATACATTTTCTAGGACTTATTTCTTACTTTTTTCTTAGAGGCATTACAGTTCTAAGCTAATCTAAGAAGAGTTCCGCAATTTACCTTCAACATGAAACATTCAGATATGAACAAGGGGAACAGCTTCTAGATAATGAACCTATCTAGAGCCAGGATATACTGAGATGAAACAGGTCCCAGATCTCATCAGTTGTACAGGACTCAAACTCTCTCCAGTTTCCTACCTGCTCCAGCTCATAGGCTTTTGCCTTATCCTCATCACGGTCAGCATTTTTCCTGTAGGCCAGGCTCAGAGCCCAGACCGAAATGATGCTGTAGACATTATCCCTGACCCAGGCATCCGGCTGCTCTTTACTCGCAGGGAGAAGACCTGTCACTGGGTCCTACACATCACCCAGAGGATTAGAGAAAATGACAGACATCTTCATGAATACGGCCCACATGTTGTGTTATGAAGAAATGCAAACAGATAATTAACCTGAACATAAACAGGAGGAAAATAACAACGTATGAGATTAGACCATTGTTGTATTGAACATCAAGCAAAACAACCATCCATGTGGTTTTGGTTAAACAGCTCTACTGCATAGATGAAGATGACTCGAGTGGTTCTTCTATACAGGACAAGAGAATAATGTAACTCTTAAAGCTTGGTCACTTTTTGAAACGTCAGAGTGTTTATATTATTGTAGTTCATCTGAACGCAGCTACATGCTTAAAAACATGGTTCTTCAAGGGTTCTTTAGTAAAGAGAATGATTTTATGTAGAACCATAAGTTATATATGGAACCATTTCATACTTAAATGGTTCTTTGCTCAGTGAACTGATTCTTTAGATTGATAGAGGAGTGTGTTGTATGTGTTATACATGGAACCTTTTTTCAAAAAACAAATGGATGTTTATAGCACAAAAAAGGGTTCTACTACTGCTACATGTTTGACATTGTAACTACAAGAACTCTTTTCAAGAAGGTTCTATATACAACCACATACATTTCTACATCAACCTGAAGAACCAGTTTACCATACAAATAACCATTTAGGCATAAAATGGATCCATATAAGACTCACGGTTCTGCATTTACTAAAACCCTTGAAGAACCTTCTTAAGAGTGCAGACATTGTGAACACTTTCTAGGGACGTCATCTTAGCCATACAGTGAGACCATCCCAGACGTCTTAGAAAACTGACCCTTGCCAGAAGGGCAGCTGAAACCGAGCCTCTCAGCTGTTACCAAGAACACTTCCTATTATGCAAGAACACATCGCTAAACATAACTAATGTGCCTGGATGTTGAATGTTCAACTACAGGCCTCCACGGACAGAGAGGGGGGGAAACCAACCACCAACATGTCAGAGCTCTGCTGTGTCTCAAATATCCAGAACATATATGTACATATGTAACGCTGGCTACCAGTGAACGAACACAGTGTTGTTACGAAACTTAAGTTAGATCCTTCTTCAAAGAATGTCCCGCTCCACCTTAAAAGCGCCAGGGTGTCACTACTGCACCGTTTAAGGTGGAACGGAAAATTCGAATAAGAAGTTGGCGAACTGCAGCCTCGTCGTTTCACCGACTGCGTTAGGGGAAAACACCGAACTTGTTATGACCGACATAACGCTAGCCTAGCTGGGTGGGCGTTCAAATCGACCCAATCCTGCGTGTAAGTTACTCACTTGGTAACGGAGGATAGTTTGGTGAACTATCCGCGCATAGTTGTCGAGTTTAACTCCAGAATTACTGCGACTCCTCATTTTCTCAGCTGCTCTTTTCCTCGGCTGTCCTCACCCTTGTAGTTCCGCCGCCGACATCGTTTTGAGGTTTTTGAGCAGCCTTGGCGAGCAAGCTCGGAGTAGCTCTCTCTACAGGGTGCTGCCGAAACGCCTTCGAGCCGGAGCGCAGAGTCAGGCGGGTGTCTGCTGATGTCGAGCGGTCAGAGCGCAGAACTTCTATTAGCAACGACGCTCGCCTCGCTTCTTCTCCCGAGAGACCTTTGGCCGTACAGCTACTCTACTTACTGAACGTAAACAAAACACCAGCACCGCTCCGGAAGAGCGAATGGAAAGTGTGTGCCTGGGTGTTTTATAGCAGTGTCAACGACAACAACGAGCGACTGTTTCAGCCTCTAGTTTCGCACCTGGCGTTTGAAACAATCATCGGACTCGAACTTATGAGCGTCGGAGGGCCAGTGGGCAGTCAGGCGCGCGTGCTCACAGATTAGGAATCCACACCGTCAGTGGAGGGAGATCAAACACCGTGCACGTGTGTGGGTGAGCTTGTGAACTCTTGAGGTCGAAAAGCACTGGACACCAGGTCAAACTGATACACTCAGCTCGCTCCTGCTGTACACTGTAACTTGAACAAACTACTGAGAGAACTCCACGTGGAGACGAGCGCAAACCTCACATTTCCTCGATTTTGTACCAACCCTGTTTTCATACAGTTAAAGGTAGTTAGGTTAGGCTGAAAGTGTCCACTAGGGGGCAGCACAGGCATTCGAATCTGTACAGGCCACAGGCCCGGCGGTGAGTCTGAACCAAGTTACTGTGGGGTGAATCTCAGATGATCCCTACTCCCTACATAGTGCACTGCACAAGTCGCGAAACTCTTCTGCTTCAGCGCCCAAATAGTCTTCAAATGTTAGACAGGAAGTCGTGCAGCTAATAGCCGAGTATAAATGCCCTTCTGTCTGGCATTTGATGCTCTATTTGTGTGCAGAACCCACTGTTGTGTGACCTACAATGTGCACTGGATAGAGAGCAGGGAGCCATTTGAGATTTAGCCTATGAATTACGGAAACGGGCGGAAGAAAAAACATAGAAATTATGTTTGTGAACGTATGAATAGTTCGTCAAATCTCAGCTGAAAGTAGAAGAATGGATCCATGGAGTGAAAGTATAAGACAATGAACAACCATCACCTCCATTATCACATAATTCACATGATTACCTTTTGCCTCCTGTCCAGACGTTTCCATGTTTGTGAAAAAAGGCAACCACGTTTTTCACTTAGTCACATTGCAATATATCCTTGAAAACAGAGAAAACAAGTAGTCATCTTAATAAAAAAAAACACTTTTAAAGATGATAAAAATACCCATAAAAACAACGCAATAGCATTCAAAAGGAAGGTTTGAGGTTTGTGTGATCTTGAAACCATTTTTCACTTGTTATCCTCCTCAAGAGATCAACAAAGAAATGTTTACAGCTGGCTACACAGTATGCGAAGAGTAACTGTCCACTGTAGGTCCTGTCATTCTTACCAAGGCCTATAGCTAGGAAGGCCATGACTAGACCACCAGTATCAAAATTTAAGACAAACCAGTGAAGGATTAGCCTATCAAAGGAATAAGTGTCCTATGTGTCATGATTAAAAAGCATGAAAACACTGTTGTTCTGTTTTTTGGAGACACTGTTGTGTATTTGTTGCTCTGGGGGTGGGGTGGAGGGGTAATATCAAATTATAATCCAGCCTTTAATCTAGTGTGTAATTCCTCCATACAAGTGAAGATTTAACTGGAATTGACAGGACAAAAAATTGCACTTATTTTCCTCTCCTCTTTCCTCATCATAGCTCTAACATGGTGACTGTGTAGTGTTGTTTAGGAGAAGCACGAATGAAAATCTTTTATACTGATCTCTGCACAAACCCTTTGCCACTATGTTCAGTTAGATCCAGAAGCTTTCAAAGTAAAAGAAGCAAATGGCATATTAGCTTCCATACAGCCCATTCATTACTGGAAAGAGACCACCAAAGGAGAACCACTACCATATTCCTGTTATTTGGGTGATGGGCTGTTCTCAGCACAGCAGTAATTTTAACATATTTGGTCAATGGTGGTCCCTTTCCCTTGCTGGATAGGGTAGATGACCAAAAAGAATAACAGCTGACATATAACGCACTTTGTCAAACACGCATTTTCTTTCAAATGGTGGAATTGTGAACGCTGACCTTATCTGAGGCTAGCAATGCCTGCAGTTTCTTAGGTCTGGGTTCTTTTAGGACTTTCTAGATGAGTCGTTTCTGTGCTGTTGGAGGAATTTTAGTAGGCCGTCCACTTCTGTGAAGATTCACTACTGTTCTGTTTTTTTCCATTTGAGATAATGGCTCTCACTGTGTTTCTGAGTCCCAGAGTATTAGAAAATGTGTGTTCTTTCCAGACAAAACTACAAAAAGCTACTATATTGTGGCTGCATATAATTGATTGACCAATGAGAAATAGGTTTACCTAAAAATGCCTAAACGGCAATTCAGTGTTTATATTTCAAAGATAGTTAGGTTTAATTGCATGTTTGTGGTGCTGTTCTTTTGGCAAGCAGAAGAGAAAGAACTAAAGAAGCAGCTTGTAAATGAGAAAAAAAGAGAGACTGAGCAAGAAAACAGTGAAAGCATGTGAACCGAAGTGCATTTCTAAATGTCCTGTGGGGTTTCATATGTTTGCTGCTGGGTCAGAAAACAATGATTTATAGGTCTCTGATCACTAATTCCTTGTGTCTTGCACGTGCTTGGCTGACCTTATTAAATTGTAACAGCATGTGGAGCAGGGCAGTACACTGGGAGTGCTGTTTCTAGATAACTTCTGGAAATCAGTGACTGGCATGAACAGTGGGCGCTCTCATACATGATCAGAATTACTTCTGTTCAGAGCTCCTTTATGAACATGCATGTGCTTCCTGAATGTCAGGGATGGGGGATTACGGTCCTAGAGAGCAGTTTTCCGGCACTTTGGTGATTTTTCCACTTAAACACAACCAGTTCAGCTCAGCAGTTAAAGGAGAATTCCACAGATTTTTCAACATTTCTGCATAATCAAATGGTTGAAATGTAAAGAGGTAATTCAGAGTGGTTTAGCAGTGAGGTACATGCCGGGATGCAGTGAAAAAAGCACCCAAAGAGAACATTTGGATTTACCAATATTTTACTATTATGAATATTACATAGACATCATGAGCCCTGGTTCAAATCACCACCGCTCTAAAGAACCTTGTCAATAAGTCAATGAACCATTTCACATCAAACCACTCTGTTTATATCTCAAAGACTGTTTACATTTCTTAGATCTCATGTCTTACATCTTTTGATATGTTCAAATGTGGGAGGATCTGTATCCCAACAAGTGTTTTTCTTGTTGAGAGTGCAAATTACAATAATCTTTGGGGTGGTTTTACAGCAAAAAAGACAGCCTATGGGAAAAGCTGCCATCACCACCTACAGAAAACTTACAACCCAATTCCAATGAAGTTGGGATGTTGTGTAAAACAAATAAAAACAGAATATGATGATGTGCAAATCCTTTTAAACCTATATTCTATTGAATACACTACAAAGACAAGATATTTAATGTTCAAACGGATAAACTTTACTGTTTTTTGCAAATATTCACTCATTTTGAATTTGACGCCTGCAGCACGTTCCAAAGAAATTGGGACAGGGGCAACAAAAGACTGGGAAAGTTGAGGAATGCTCAAAAAACACCTGTTGGGAACAGGTGAGCAGGTTAATTGGAAACAGGTGAGTGTCATGATTGGGTATAAAGGGATCATCCCTGAAAGGCTCAGTCGTTCACAAGCAAGGATGGGGCGAGGTTAATCACTTTGTGAACGACTGTGTGAGCAAATAGTCCAACAGTTTAAGAACTATGTTTCTCAATGTGCAATTGCAAGGAATTTAGGGATTATCATCATCTACAGACCATAATATCATCAAAAGATTCAGAGAATCTGGAGAAATCTCTGCAAGTAAGCGACAAGGCAGAAAACCAACATTGAATGCCCGTGACCTTCGATCCCCCCTAAAAACCGATCATTCTGTAACGGATATTACCACATGGGCTCAGGAACACTTCAGAAAACCATTGTCAGTTCGTCGCTCCATCTACAAGTGCAAGTTAAAACTCTGCCATGCAAAGTGAAAGCCACATATCAACAACACCCAGAAACACCGCCAGCTTCTTTGGGCCCGAGCTCATCTGAGATGGACTGACGCAAAGTGGAAAAGTGTCCTGTGGTCTGACGAGTTCACATTTCAAATTGAAATTGTTTTTGGAAATCATGGACGTCTTGTCCTCCGGGCCAAAGAGGAAAAGGACTGTCCGGGTTGTTATCAGCGCAAAGTTCAAAAGCCAGCATCTCTGATGGTATGGGGGTGTGTATAACTTGCACATCTGTGAAGGCACCATTAATGCTGAAAGGTACATACAGGTTTTGGAGCAACATATGCTGCCATCCAAGCAACGTCTTTTTCAGGGATGTCCTGCTTATTTCAGCAAGACAATGCCAAGCCACATTCTGCACGTGTTACAACAGCGTGGCTTCGTAGTAAAAGAGTGCGGGTACTAGACTGGCCAGCCTGCAGTCCAGACCTGTCTCCCATTGAAAATGTGTGGCGCATTATGAAGCGCAAAATATGACAACGGAGACCCCGGACTGTTGAGCAACTGAAGTTGTACATCAAGGAAGAATGGGAAAGAATTCTACCTACAAAGCTTCAACAATTAGTGTCCTCAGTTCCCAAACACTTATTGAGTGTTGTTACAAGGAAAGGTGACGCAACACAGTGGTAAACATGCCCCTGTCCCAACTTCTTTGGAACGTGTTGCAGGCATCAAATTCAAAATGAGTGAATATTTGCAAATAACAATAAAATTTATCTGTTTGAACATTAATATCTTGTCTTTGTAGTGTAATCAATTGAATATAGGTTGAAAAGAATTTGCAAATCATTGTATTTTGCTTTTATTTATGTTTTAGACAACGTCCCAACTTCATGGGAATTCAGGTTGTACTTGATCAGGGCTGGAGAGCCAACATATTAAACTGTGAGGGACTAAAAGTGGTAGAAAGGCATATACACCGATCAGGCATAACATTATCACCACATTTTATCAGCTCCACTTATCATATAGGTGCACTTTGTAGTTCTACAATTACAGAATGTAGTCCATCTGTTTCTCTGCATACTTTGTTAGCATGTACAATTTGGGTGGTGGATCATTCTCAGCACTGCAGTAACATGTGGTGGTGTGTTAGTGTGTGTTGTGCTGTTCTGAGTTGATCAGACACAGCAGTGCTGCTGATGTTTTTAAACACCTCAGTGTCACTGCTGGACCGAGAATAGTCCACCAACCAACAATATCCAGCCAACAGTGTCCTCTGGGCAGCGTCCTTTGACCACTGATGAAGGATTACATGATGACCAACACAAACTGTGCAGCAGCAGATGAGCTGTCGTCTCTGACTCAGGTGGACCGACAAGGTTGGAGTGTCTAATAGAGTGGACAGTGAGTGGACACGGTTTAAAAACTCCTGCAGCACTCTCTGATCCACTCGTACCAGCACAACACCAACGCACCACCACCATGTCAGTGTTACTGCAGTGCTGAGAATGATTCACCACACAAATAGGACCAGCTCTATGAACAGGGTGAAATAGGGCTAACAAAGTGTGCAGAGAACCAGATGGACTACAGTCTGTAACTGTAGAACTACAAAGTGCAAAGTGGAGCTGATAAAATTGACCATGAGCGTAGAAACAAGGAGGTAGTCATAATGTTATGCCTGATCAGTATATTTTACATGTTTAGTTAATGCTGAAGTTTCCCTGAGTCTTTCCCCTTGTCATTGGAACATCTCATTATAGACACAACTTTGTATTTTATTTAACTTCATATCACATACACAAAGTCATACAAAAGTGCTTTTATTTACTTAATAATGATTCACTCAAATATCACATGCAGCATGCATAACAGGAAAATGTACTACATTGAAAGCAAACAGTACACACAAACATTCAAGGATGACTTATCTAAAATACCTGACTAAGGTTACAGTATCAGAGCATTTCTTACTTTCTGAGCCAATGAAAAGCCTCAGCTGAAGAATACAAAATGAGTATATAAAGAATATAATAAATGGATTATCTGGAACATAAAAGGACAGTTGACAGAAAAGATGCATGATGGTCAGCTCTGTATCAGCAGTTACATAAATAGAAATTTATGTTAAAAAAAAAAAACCCTGAAAAACATTAGAACAGAAACTGATATGAACAACATGACATTATTAATAGCTTCCCTCAGCTGACAGAGGCTACCTTTGCACTTTTGTTCACACTTTCTCTCCCTTTTCTACCCCAGAATATCTGTAGTTCACTGACACTCAGGTTGAAACTCTGCACAATCTGTACTTACAACGTGCTGCCAGATCTACCTGCATAGTATCCATTTATGGCTTTGTCTAATACTAATAAGTGCTTTTCTTGAAACCACCAGTTTCTAGGCTTAATGTTTATCCAGTACTGAACCCATTACACCTCCATCACTAGCACCACCTGAAATCTGATATAGCTGTAGTATATGATAAAATATGCTGACCTTGGTCAGAAAACATTAGAAGGATTTGTTATTAAATAGAAGACATACTGTAGTAGTATAAATGTACTGTACTGTAGGTTATGAGGTCCATGTTGATACACTGGAGAGATAGTTTACATGAGTATTATGAGCCAATATGATTAGAATTTATTATGAGTGTAACATGCCTGCCTAAAAACTTCAGATTCGTACCACTTTGTATTGCATCTACTACTATCAGTAGACACAAACACTCTAATCTACTCTTTGTTTAGCCTGCCTTCTGACACACTGTGCTACATGTTACATTTTCCCTTCACTGCTGACTGAATCAAGCCCACCAGGTAAAAACAGGTTTTCGTGCAGGAGCTGGACAGTCATCCTCACTTGGGCTGGAGATGTAGAAACCTCTCTCACTCTTAGGACTGAATTGGATGGATGAAGGAACAATGGCCATCTCTGTAAGGAAAATAAGCACTATTTGATTTACACAAAGCATACAGTAAAGAACAGGTCTTTTTTATAGCAATGTCATTGAAGAACCACTTTTGGTTGTCTAAAGTAGTGGTTCTCACATGGCTCCTCATAGTCCCCCTAGACGGTCTACATTTTTGTTATAAGTTCGGCTGAATTAAAAATGTGGACTGTCTGGGGGTCCCTGAGGATCAGTATGAGAACCACTGCTCTAAAGAATCTTTTAATAGATTTTTGCAAAAGATGAATCTTTAGCAAGATATAAGGCACCTCATGGGACTGGCCAGGCCAAACATTTTCCACATGTGGGAGTCATAGGAGTCAAATGTAATCTACAGGTTCTTCACCAATGAAAGTTTTTTTTCCTCCTAGAACCAAATGTTCAAGCCAAAAGCCATTTAGAAAGAACTTAATTATTTTTTACAGCATGAATTTTGTGACTAAAAATAGAATTTGCTGCCATGAAAATGGCCATAATAGTCAAATTGTAACAACTCAGTGAAATATTACAAGATGCATGAAACTTAAGATCTCTAATACAAGCATACCTGCATACGCCTGTGGAACACTCAAAGTTATTCTGGCAATAGGCTCCATGGGGTTTAGTGCCCATGATCCTCCAAAGAGGGGTCGTGCGAGCTGACCTCCTGAGTGACCTCTGAGCTCCTTTCTGAGAACCTGAGCTGCTGCCCAGCTCTGGAACAGGACTAGAAGTCACCTTAAACAAAAATATACACACACATTATTTATATAATCAATATATCAAAGTACAGCAAGAAAGCTTAAAAACAGACAAGGTGACAATCATGTTGAGAGTAGTTATTGCAGATGTCAAAATATAAAGCACTGAGCAGGAGCAATACAGAACTTATCATAAAAGTAGTATAATTATAAAAAAAAAAAAAAAAAAAAAAAAAAAAAATAAAAAAAAACACTATCAGCCAGTTTCCATGGCCTGGATAATGTCTAGTTAACTAAATTGCACATCCCTGTGGTTATTCACCATTGAAAGCATTTTAGTCTAGCCTAAGCATAATCTGAATCTAGGGAACTGGCTCTGTAAGAATTTATTGTCTGCATTTGTTTATGTTACTGAAAATGTCATGCAATCACACATGAACATTAGAATTAACTGTCAAGGCAGAGTAAAGTTATTTGACATAAAAAAGGCAAAAAAGAAACAGATTTACCTGCTGGACAAGCACAATGAGCACCAGGCACCAGGTTGCCACAGCTTTTCTGCTGAAGTGTCTTTGCTCCTGCATGCTGAGCCAATGTTTTCTCAGAATTCTCTCTAAACTTGGGCAAAAGTGACTCTACAGCCTTAAATATTTTCCAGTCAGCCCTACTGAGACTTTCAGTCTGCTCGTCTCTCCTTCACCCCCCTCTCTTTGTTCAGCCTCTCCTTTCTCTCTGCCTTTTTGTACCCAGTTGTGACCTCATATGTTTGCTTAATATTTGTGACGGGGATGAGCGCGATCCTCTGGGGCTCTGGGCGAGAATGCAGTCAGTAAAAATGAGCAAGGATGACTGGAGGGGTTGATAAGAACATCACAGGCTTATCACCAGGCCAAGGGTTAAACAATGGACAGGACACGGGACTAGAGAGCAGCAAACTTACATATAGGGGTAACATGCTAACCTCATTCACCTCTTCATAAGTCTTTAATGTGCCCATATCATGGAAAATGAAATTTTCCTTTTTGCTTTGCTTCATTGCTTAAAAAAGAGCTTTAAGCATTTTAAAATAGATGAATGAACAGGCATCAACTTTTAGAGACAAGAAACCTTATCTTCACAGCTTCCAAACAAGATGCATTCACAGATTCTAGTATAGCACATTTCTAACAATTCAACAGCAATCGGTCCAGTTATATATTCCTCTGGTAATCATCATCATTACTCCAAACACAGTACCTTACTAAACGACAATCTAATTATTACTGCATAACATTTTTTTTCTTTTCTTTCTTCAATTCTGGTGAGCTAACTCTGATGGCACAACAGAATAATTGTTACTTGACATTTGTTTTCAAGACATCGCAAAAACAGTGAATTCAAACAGGCTACTTCGAAAGAAATGGACTGTATGGGCTGAGGACTTTATGATATTTTTATAAACATACATACACATCGCTGTTGTTGGAACAAAACCTCATGCTTCCAAAATATAAGAAAAAACCTACTTCACTTTTAATGCAAATGAATAATGTAAAGGGCAATAGGCATTTTCAAGAGATATATATATATGTATATATATATATATACACATACACACACATACATACACACACACACACACACACATATATACATACACACACACACACACACACAGAGCACTTTGTTAGGAACACTATACTAATAGTGGGTACAGACTCCCTTTGCTCTCCAGACAGCATCACTTCTTAGTGGCATGAATTCCTGCAGATTTGCACTTTCATTCTGTAAATCTCATTTAAGTGATGATTCCTTGGTATTAACGGTCTGTTGATGCTGTTTGCACCAAATACAGCACAACCAATCAGAACAGGGCTTATTTACATACATCAGTCTTACAGGCAAAGGAAAAAAAAAAAAAGCCAGCCCATTTAATTCCAAGAGATCAAGAGAGGTCAGAAGTCATCATTTAAAAATTAATTATGACTGCTTTTGGTAAACAAAATCATACAAATGTCTTTCGTGTGCTTTACTGAAAAAAAATAACGAACAATATAGGCTTAGCCTTAATCATTTGTGGCATTATCTTTTAACCCAAAGTTGTGTCTCCATCATGATGCACCCACTGTAGACTTAACAGTGAAGTCAATACACTTTCTCTATCTAAACTCTTTGTGGGCTCTGGACTAAGTTCGCTGAAACTCAGGGTATATTTGGTTATTACCTGCGTACTTGCTTTTTACATTTTTTTTAAATAATTTTTTTCTCAAATCTTTCTATTTTTGTAGTCAGGTTTTGGCATTCAAGAATGTACCATTCCCCCTTGCATTCAACCAGACTGATCAGTGAACTCATCCTAAAGTGGAACAGGCCACTGTGATGAAACTTAGATCTGTCAAAAATCTTGAAGTGATGTTTCTTAATCTTGGGAAATAAGACCAATTTAAAACCAATCTCAGCTAATTTTTAAGCTTGAGCTTGGTTCAGTCTAATATTAAAGCTAGTCTAAACTACAGACACTCTACAGGTCACTGCCTAAAACTGGGGTCACTCATTCCAATCCTGAAGGGTGCCATGGCCAGCACAGTTGAGTGATTTTTCCTTGCTCTCCAGAGCTGGAACTGATGACCAGTGGGCATAGTTCTGTTTGTAAAGATGCAAAAATGTTGACCTGCTGCAACATCAGACAGTTTCAAAATTGGTCATCTTAAACATACAGATCATAACCGCTGTGTCAGCATGCTAAGCCGCAGGCAGCATACAGTCATGGAAAAAAAGAGTGGCAGGGGAGCAGACAAACAGAGATGAGGGTGGGGGAGACAGAGTGTATATCTCTCCTCCAAGGCATCACAAAGGTCCAGAATGACTCATAATGTTTTCTGGTTGTGATGTTCCATGTGATGTTCCTGGTATGAGTATCATACCAGAACTTCTTAAAATGAGTTATAATCATTTCATAAGACTGTGTCCTTTTTCAAACATGTTTGCCATGCTTGCAGCAGTATCTCTTGCTCCAACGGCCAAGGTCATGCTTATCTCTCTTTTTGCATGTGGAAAATGTCATCAAGAGCAATTCATTAAGCAGCCATATTCAATGCAAAGATAAATGCATCTAAAACTTAATTTTTAACTTAAGTGTGGAAAAATCTTTCTTTGAGAACAAAGGTTACAAGCAAACATGCTGTGTGCTGCAAGAGTTGAATAAATTCACCAAAAAAGGTTATGTTGGGGCATGCTTTTGCTCCCTTTCTCAGAGGTTCTGCACAGCTATATAGTTATGATGTAAAGAAAGTTATTCAGAGTGGTTAGATAGATCGATACTTGAAATTTAGCAGCCAGTAGCAGACGCACAGCACTATACAGTAACCGTAAACCGGTATACACTAAATAGAATAAATAAACCAGATCCTATATACAGGCATATTTACAAATAGAAAAAAAATGTGAAATGCTCCATTTATGAGAAATGGTCAGAATTGTTTACAGTGGTGGTGATAGGAATGAGATGTCCAGTGTTTAATGCTTCTAAAAGCTACCTCACATGGTAACACACACACACACACACACACACACACACAGATGCTTAAGGTGTTAGTTTGAGAAAGTTAGTGGCCTAAACGTTATTTTTCAAGTGCATTCCTGGCAGAGAGGTACAACTCCATTTCCAAAAAAGTTGGGACACTGTGCAGAATGTAAATAAAATTTATATTTTTTATATAAAAATACTACAAAAACAACATATCAGATGTAGAAACTGTGACATTTGACTTTTTCCCCCCCAAAAAAAGTGCCTATTTTCAATTTGATGCCAAAAACATGTTCCAAAAAAGTTGGGGCAGGGGCATGTTTACCACTGTGTTTCATCACCTCTTTTAACAACACAGTGTTTGGGAATTGAGGAGAGCGACTCTTGTAGTTATGAATGTGAAATGTTTTCCCATTCTTGTTTGATATTGGATTTCAGCTGCTCAACAGTTGGGAGTTTCCTTTGTCATATTTTCATTTTATAATGTGCCTAATGTTTTCAGTCGGCGGCAGGTTTGGACTGCAGGCAAGCCATTTTAGCACCCGGACTCTTTATACTGAGCAATATTGCTGTAATACATGCCGAATGTAGTTTGACATTGTCTTGCTGAAATAATCATGGCCTTCCCTGAAAAAGACATCATCTGGATGGCAGCATATATTGCCAAAACATGTATATATCGTTCAGCACTAATGGTGCCTTCACAGATGTGCAAGTCACCCATACCATTTGCACTAATGCACCCCTATACCCTAATTAATACCGGCTTTTGAACTGTGCACTGATAACAGGCCAAGTGTCCATGATTTCCAAAAAGAATGTTGATTTATCAGACCACACAACACATTTCCATTCCTGTCAGTACATTTTTAATGAGCTCAGGCCCAGAGAAGGTAGCAGCATTTCTGGATCCTGCTTAGGTCTGGTTTCTTTTTTTGTTTGAGAGTTTTAACTTGCATTTGTGGATGCAGCAATTAACTGCTCTCACAGACAGTGGTTTTTAGAAATGTTTCTAAGCCCATTAATTTCCATTAGAGAATCATGTCTTTTTAATGCAGCACAGTCTGAAGGCCCAAAAATCATGGTCAGCAAATACTGGTTTTCTTGTCCCTTGCATACAGAGATTTCTCCAGATTGTCTGAATCTTTTAATGCTATCATGTACCATAGAGGATGAAAAGCAAATGTTCTTTGCTATTTTACACTGAGAAACATTATTCTTGAATTGTTGCACTACTTGCCCACAGTGTCTTTAACAGAGTAGTGAAGCCCTCCCCATCTTTACTTCTGAAAGTGACCCCAAGATGCTATTTTTATATCCAATCAATATGCCAATTGACCACCAGGTGTTTTTTTTGGTGTTTTTTGTATTACACAGCCCTTTACCAGCCCTTTGTTGCCCCATCCCAACTTTTTTGGAAAAATGGACATCTATACCGCTCCGTCATAACTTTGTGACCACCTCCTTATTTCTATGCCCATTGTCCATTTTATCAGCTTCACTTACTATATAGGTGCACTGTAGTTCTACAATTACAGATTGTAGTCCATCTGTTTCTCTGCACACTTTGTTAGCCCCCTTTTACCCTGTTCAGTGGTCAGGACCCCCCTGACCCTCACAAAGCAGGTCCTATTTGTGTGGTGGATCATTCTCAGCACTGCAGTAACACTGATGTGATGGGTGTGTTAGTGTGTGTTGCGCTGGGCTGAGTGGATCAGACAGCAGTGCTGCTGGAGTTTTTGAATACTGTTTCCACTCACTGTCTACTCTTTTATACACTCCTACCTTGTCAGCCCACCTTGTAGATGTAAAGTCAGAGACGACAGCTCATCTACTGCTGCACAGGTTGTGTTGGTCATCTTCTAGTCCTTCATCAGTAGTCACAGGACGCTGCCCACAGGATGCTGTTGGCTGGATATTTTTGGTTGGTGGACTAATCAGCATCACTGCCGGACTGAAAAGTGTTTAAAAACTCCAACAGCACTGCTGTGTCTGATCCACTCAGACCAGAACATACACTAACACACCACTACATCAGTATTACTCCAGTGCTGAGAATGATCCACCACCCAGACTACCTGCTCTGTGAGGGTCCATGGGGGTAAGTGATTTGTATATCATTTAGATTTACATGTTGCACAGCATCCCATTGCCATTGTAAGGCAAAATAGTCCCCCCCAAAAACTTTTTTGTGGATTTGTCAATATTTTACAATAAATCAGCATTACGTATGAAAACTCAGAAGACATGCAGGTTTTCTGGTCATTTTAAATAGAAAATAAAATGGCTATATTCACACTGTAGACATCACAACTGCTGATTCCCATCACCACCACTGTAAAAAAAAAATGAAGAGAATTGAGAATGTGTTCACATCTCAATTATCGTATTATGCAAATCTGAAACATCTGTGAAATTTAATCTATTACAAAAAATTAAGTGTGGAACATTGCACTCCACAAACTGCTGCATGCAGGGGAGGAGCTAGGAGAGGCTGGTGCTGTGTAAAAATTCAAATGGGAGTGTCTTTCTATTTTATTAACTGGACTTTTGTGCAATGTTGTCTTCATTAGGCTTTTTGAATTATGCAGCTAAGTATACTAACCTAAGCAAAAGTAAATAGGCATGTTATGCTGCCTTCAAGTAGTGTCACCAATATCACATTTATGTAGTGGGTACACATGGACGCCACCACAAAGGTGCATTTACTTAGTGGGAAACTGGTTGTGTTTCAGTTATTCACACAAACACTCCAGGCTAAAATCATCCACATGCAAAAATACAAATATAAACACAATGTAATGCTTCTAACTGGACAAAAACATTCATCTAATGATCATTATTTGTGCAGTAACACAAAATAAACTTACTCCTTTAAATGACAGAAAAAAAACACAGTAAGCAAAAAAGGATGATTCCCAGCATCATGCATCTTTTCCTGACCAAAACCACTTGAACATGGATTACCTTACCTTATCTTACAACCTCCAGAGGTCCTAGTAGGAACTTCTGAAGGCAGCATTACAGCAAACTTTAGCTTGACAGCATAAGCTAATAACATGGTGTGAGATACTGCACAGTAATGTCTCTTCTTTCGGTGCAAAACATTAGTGTTCAATTTAAGACAATACTATACAAAATTTTCAGGCTTTAAAGAGCAGTACATCGCTTTATACAGAACCAGTAACTTAATATACTTTATATTATGTAACTTAATATTTAACAAAAATACAATTTTGTTTATTTGATATTTTGCCCACAAAATAATATTCTGTCACATTGGCTTGATAAAGTGTGACAATATTCAGACCTTTAGCATAATTTATTGTTAGCTCCTGTGCTGAACTGGTCAACCTATTCTGATTAGGACAAAATCCAGTCCAATTCCAGAGAATATAGAATATAGACCAGTTAAAAAGTACAAAAAAAACCCAAACAAAACAAAAACAAACAAACAAAAGCAGCAACTATAATGGTTATCCAACATGGCATAAATAATTTAATTTGCTTTGGTCAGCTAGCCAGTGTCCCCTACTGCAGTTGAACGACGCTTAGCAACTGCGTCATTTAATACTCAATTCCGTGACTGACTAGTGAACCGCCAAAGTGAAAACTAAGCAGTACTAGAAAAATGTTGAGTGCAAGAGTGAATAGCAGGAGTCTCACAGCCAACGTGAAAGTGTTGGCAGCTCTGATAATGTCTGAACTGAGATGCTTTCTTACTCTTACTTGCAGAATTTGCCAAGGAGTCGTTGCATTTTCCATTGAAATTTCCATTTCAAACCTTAAAGAAATGGCAGATACAGAAAATTATCAGCCAGATCAATACTTTAAAAGTCCCTAACTATAGTGTAACAATGATTTGTTACGATTAAACTGGGTAGCAAGCTGCTACGTCTATTACACGAGTGCTGATCAGGGTCATTTCTGAAAATTTGGGGGCCCCCAACCAAAATCTGAATTTATGGGCCCCTCATTCATTCCAAATGTATGATTTTGTCTGGAAGAATGAATATGAATTAACACTTTAGTTTTATAACTTTAATAAGTACTAAACGTGCCAAGCAAAATGTGAAAAAAAAAAGATTTGGGGAAATCCCCCATCCCAATTTATTGAAATGTGTCACTGGCATCAAGTTCAAATTGGGCAAATATTTTTCAAAAAACTATAAAATTTATCAGTTTCAACAAATGTTGTCTTTATATTTAATTGAAAACAGTATAGGGCTGAAATACATTGCATTTGCATATTGTTTTTTTATTGATATGCACATCATTGCATATTGTTTTAATTTTAAATCTGGTCACACTGTATTATAGTTTTTTTAGACCAGTTATTATGGATGGGTTGCTTTTCTTCCACCAGTATAAGTGACTAGGCCTATTCAAAGTCCTTTTTTCTGTCCTAGTTCAGGTTAATATTTTTATCTTGCACAGCCAATGAATTTAAAAAAAAAATGTCCTCCTTCTTCCAAACACAGGAAAACATTGGTGGGAGATTTGCCTTCTCCACTTGACGTACATTGCGCAAATGTCAAAGTTATTGAGTGCAAAGATAGACTGCTGCATATGGCATAACAGGGTGCTACACAATGAGCAACCATTGTTATTTCATTGTGTAAACTTCAGGCTTGTAAACTGCCATACACTATGAGTGACATTAAAATATCATCTAAGGAATCTTAAAGGGATCTGTAATTCAGTTTTGACTAGTAAAAATATTTTAACTTTATCAACGACATAGTCACTACTTAAATTTAAATTACATTTATATACACACAATTTTTATTGTTTAGTCAGAATTACTTTCTTCCTAGTAAAAACAGAACTATGACTTGTATCGCTGGCGCCATTTTAGGCTAAAAACAGTCAAATATCAGCATTTGAAAACGGGTACCTTGTATGATTAACCCCGATCCACAATATTAGTTAGTCCCCCTCCTCATATCAGATGAGCTTTCAACATTTGTTCCACTTGAGAGGAGCAAGGAAGATTCAGTATAGTCTTCCCCTTGTGCCACAAGGTCATGGACCACAGGCACCATTTGGCGTGTTTGTGAGTCTTGGCAAGAACTCATCAGATTGCAGACAAAGTAAACTGTCCTGACGGGAACTGGAACGGCTGCCAAAGAAGAGGAAAGGGTCATGCTGAAGCAGTGCTGTGCCACAGAAACAAATTATGTCAGCTGCTCCCTGGACGACAACAAGAACGTGTGAGGATATGGTGCAAATCCTCCAATGCAACTCTGATGCAATTCAATTCTGCTAAATTTTCTGTTGATAAAATTATCAGAAAAGACCAACCTAGTAGGGCAGAACAGTAATTGTTTAAATACGCATGGCAATGCAATACAAATATCAATGATCCATGCTTAACCAAGAGAAATGTCACCTTTATGCATTGCAACACCTGCTAATATGGATCAGTTATATGAAGCCGGGTCCAGCTTTTCTACATTAAACAGTAGAAAGAGTGCATGAAAATGTGTACAAAGAACTGACCTATTTTGAAGAACAGGTTCTGTTTCAATGTTTGTACAAAGAAGCCAGAAACACATTAAATGTGCCAGCAGTAATGACAGTCAAAGAGCCATGTATCAGGAGGTCAACTGATCAATAGAGAAAGAGCCAATACTGTGGAAAAACTCAGCTACTTAAGTTTGTCTACAAGCAGCACCATAAGCCAGCAACAACAGGCATGAAAACTGCCAAAAAGTGTACTTATTAACATCAAATCCCATTACTGTTTTCCATCCTGCCTTCATGACTTTCCTGCATGACTCAGAAGTATATATCACCTATATCAAACAACGGGCCACTTGAGAGCCGGTCTGCCCTATATGGCAACTATGCACACTATGTAGAGCCCTGCAAATTACACAATTACCCCACCTCCCCTTTATGTCAAGGATGGGAGGATAATGCACAACTATCCATGCAGGATCAGGCAGTCTTGCGTTTTCTCCTCTACTGATGTCAGCAAATTATGAGCATTATTAACACCAATGGGCAACAGTGTTTACAAAATTTAACTCAGAAAAGAGATAAATGTCATGCACAAAGCTAGGCACTCTGTGGAGACCAGTTCAGACAATATATGGGCATGCCCATCTCTCAGTACCCAATAACCAACAACCAAGTATTCTGCCAAGCCATACTACAAACAGTATTTTATATTAAAACATGACCAAGGAAATCTGGGGGAGCTAGCTTGAATGGGCCTCATGCAGCTTACAAAATTGTATATATAAAAAAATTGTGAGTGTTCTAGGTCATTAGAGCAATAATTTTAAAGGAGGGAGGATTGTAGAGGGAGCACTGGTGTGCCGGGCTTGACTGTTTGGCAACTGAAAATGTTTTACTTAACTCACAGATCAGGTAGGAGAGCCCCATATTTTTTGCTCACAAAGTACCTGCCTTTGGCAGCAAGCATAACAAATCTAGTTGAAACAAATTTATGGGCTTCTGCATGTTCAGTCTCTCTAAACCTCAAAAGAAAAATGTCTAACTATTCCCATCTTACTGATAAACAGATTACTAAGACAGAGTAATACCTGAACAACGTGTCTAATAGACATTTCAGATCAATTTTAAAATGAAAAATCACACCAGATTCAGACTGCAATATTTTCTGCTGCCTGTAGCACCGTTTACTTCCTCAATTCCTGTAGTTGCATAACAAACACCAGTCCACTGATAAAATAAAGGACTACTTCTTAAGATGGTGAGGAAAGTGGTCATTGAGGACATTTTTAAAAGTAAAAAAACAAAAATCTGAAGAAAATGCAAACAATTAGGTAGTTTTTCCACTTTCCACACAGAATTAAAAATTAATTACAGTAATAATTCACAGGGTCAAACACACACACAAAAACACTTCTATTAAAGCCATCTTAGAGCATGCAGATTTTAAGATGTTCTAGCATGTTATGAATTTACTATTAAAACTGTAATGTTTTTTTGACTCACTGTGTGCAATCAAATTATAAAAACTGGCTAATTCTATCTAAGCTAAATATGTGAAAATAACTTGCTCGAAGTCTAGGGTATTCTATGATTCCTCTGCCACTGTGCCTTCTGAAGCTTACACTTGGTAAAGTAAGCATTGCTTCCTTCCCCAGACTACACTGGGACACAGTCCTGACACTGAGAAGCACTAAACTGTATATATATATATATATATATATATATATATGTGTGTGTGTGTGTGTGTGTGTGTGTGTGTGTGTGTGTGTGTGTGTGTGTGTGTGTGTGTGTGTGTGTGTGTGTGTGTGTGTGTATATATATATATATATATATATATATATATATATATATATATATATATATATATATATATATATATGTGTGTGTGTGTGTGTGTGTGTATATATATATATATATATATATATATATATATATATATATATATATATATATATATATATATATATATATATATATATATATATATACACACACACATATATATACACACACATACATACATACATACATACATACATACACACACACACACATATATACATACACACACACACACTGTTTAAATTTGCAGCTGCTTGACTCTAATAAAATCTGTGAATACACAGCTTTCCTCAACAGCAGTAGTGGCAGAGTGCCCCCTAACGCCAAAACATTTACCTTTTTACCTTCAATAAATTAGTCAGGTAATATGTTAAGCCTGATTGACGAAAATATCTTCTATTTAATTTCAAAAGAAAATGTTTAATAAGTCAAACCCTTTTTTTTTTTTTTTTTTTTTTTACAAAATGTGCTTTATTTCATCTCTCAGGACTTATAAAATGATCAATTTCATTGCACAACAACAATCGCTTCATACTCTCTTTAAGAAATATGTCTATGAAAGTCTCTTCCATAAACTTTATGCACATCTTCTTTCATGTGGAATGAGTACACTCAAATTCAAACACTGGCCCCCTTCCTTCCCTCTGGAGGCTACTGCCTCTGACCAGGAACACAATGTGCAAGAACACGCGGTTTCCAAAAGAGGTCGCACTAGCAGCATCAGTAACAGCAGCAGCATTGTCATTCTGTGATTTCCAACAAGCACAGCAAAGGCACCAGACAGTTCTTTTCATATTTTTTTTCCCTTTATCCAAATTTTTTTTTTTTTTTAAGTGGACTTTTCTATAGAGTTAAGTAAAGTGCAAACACTTAACACTTAAGTCCAGACACATACAAAATACTATTTCTTTCCCTCCATCATTACAACATGACAGACAACAATAAATACAATACACAGACAAATACAAAACTGAAAACTTGAATAAAAAGAAAAAACACCACTATTTGCATGGCCTACAATTCTTCTCTTGCCATGCATCAGTCAACTATTTGTCCATGGGACTACAGCACACCTTCCTAGGGTACAGGCTAGCTGAGGGCATGAGATGGGGACAAAATTTCAACAGTGGTGGTATCATGTGGAAAGTTCATAGCGATCAATCCATTGATTTCCATTTGTTCCTCGTGCTTTCCCAACCCCACATTCATCTACAGGTGCAAGATTCTGCCACCATGTCCTCATACTCCTTGTAGACGATGCTGCCATTCTTCTCCATCATCAACACACTGATGGGTTTGTATTTGTATGGCACGCAGGAAGGCAGTGGAATGTCAGCCACGCCCAGCTCGCTGATGAAGGTCTGTACAATGGCGTGGTTGGGTGAATTCAGGCCGTAATGCAGGATGCGGGGGCAGTCACCCATACAGTAGCGGGGGTTGTACATGTGTGGTGCAATGATCCAGTGGTCCCAGCCCAGGTCACGGAAGGTCACACGGTACGAGTGCAGCTTGCACTGGTTCTTGGCTACGCTGTTTTTGCCCTGCTTGTAGTTCGGGATGTCTGCAACGATGCTACCGGGTTCTCTGGAGCGTCGGGATCTCGAGCCAGAGTGAGAAGGGACTTTGACGTACTTCGCCCATTCCATAGGATGTCCCTCTTCTTCCAGGAAGAGAAGCAAAGCAGGGGCTCTTATGTGGTTTTGTGGCGGGAGACGTTTCTTCTGGGCCCTGTGTCTCACAACAGCAGATTGAACCGAACCAACTTGCAGACACTTGTACCGAACGATGAGGGCCAACCTGCTACCTTCAAACTGAGACACATAGGATGTGATATCAGATACAGTCCACAAGCTCTGAGGGCCCAGAGTGACAACAGTGTCATTGGCAGGCTGTGAGGAAGACACTCTGGCCGTGCACCTAACAGGAGGGTATGGTGTCACTGCTGACCTCAGATGAACGAAAGATGCCCTCAGTAGTTTGTTCAGTGGGAGGTTTTCCAATTCATACTGTACGGTGTAAGAGTACAGCAGGTCTGGCCAGGTCAGGAAAGGGAGGAGAGAGAGTCACTCTCTGGGTGGCAGGCAGACAATCACTCTGGCTCTCACAAAAAACATTTAATGACCAACGCATAAAGCAATGAACAACAGCTTATTAATACTGCCACAATACTTTCACAAAGACTACTACTCCAGCAGCTTATAAGTACACATTTACCTTATAAATTTTGCAGAATTTATAGCCCCATGTAACAAATCTGCATGCGCATACAGACTGCTTATGATTTGCTATGTTGATTCTGGAATTTAAAAATGAATTGTAACTTTGACAATATTCAATAAAGCCAGTGCTCATTTTATGGCTAAAATAAAATTCTTTGGCTAATTTGAAACAAAGATTTTCCTCTGACAATGCTTATTGAGCATATTTCACTGCTTCATAAGGTCACATTTGTTAGACCCAGCTAGAAAAATAAAACAAAGCTGATCATCAGCAAAACCAACACGTGTTTTGGAGGTTGGTATGCTGGTCAGCAGCAATGGAGGCCGTTATGCTGATCACCACCAAAAACCGCGTATGTGGTGTTTTCCACTGAGCTCAAGACAAGCATGGACTTCATTAGCTGTGTTTTTTTCCCAGTAGGTGTCGTATTTTTTAAAGAATCGCAATCAAATCAAATGAATCGAACCGAATCGAATCATGGTGATCGTCGGGGTTCTATGATTCACTTAATTGTTCCTGAAGAATCCCAACTAAATCGAATCGTTGAGAAGTAAGATAAGCATCATATTCTTGTATAAATACGAGGGCACAAGCCAGTGACACGTATAAGAAGTAAAACTGAAATGTTTTACCGTTTTGTGAGAAGTGGAAGTGTTTTCTCGCGGTAAACGCACGAATCAGCCTGACGGTGTTGGACCCAAACAGTTTGTGCTGTTTCGGCCTACCGTCCGCATTCGCCGCTCTCCTGTACAGACTCCACATGAACTGCAGGCTCTGGTCCTCTGCCGGCCTCTCTTGAAGCCCGCTGATGTTGGCGCTTCTGTGTTTCGTGTGGCGGTTTCTTCGGCCCTGCTCCGTGGAGGTCGGCACCCCGAGGCGCGAGGGCGAAAAGGCCATTTTATCGGCCGAAAACGTGGACAACAACATGAAGAAACACAACAGCACACAGAGTCTGAGGAAAGTGTGGCTGCCGGCAGCCTTCATGTTCAGCTTGTGGCACGGCTGAGTGCAGCCAGAGAGGCTACCATCGTCCAGCAAAGTCACAGGGCGGAATTTGTGCCACACATCACCCGACACCTGCTTCACTAACACACGTTTCGGCAGCAGCGGCCTCGGCTAACCTGCTCAACATAAAAGGCCGTGCGCGTTACGTCAGCGGCGCGAGCAGCCTCGAACCCGAGCGCCGCCTCAGTCAGAACCACTGACCAGGGGCCGAGCCAGAACCTGTTCAATGGGGCGGCCAGGTTAGAGCCAGGGAAGTTACTGAAGAGGCAAACTGCTGAGCGGAAAAGTGCAGTAACACTACGAGGGAATGTTTGGCAGAGTGACGGGCTAATCTACCGCCTTAGCAGGGACTGCTGAAAAAAGACCAGTATAACCACGAGGATCAAAGCCTGCTGGTTTTGCTTTTACAATGAGAACTGCCTTATTGATTCCCATTAGAAACCACTAGGTTCCTGTAACACACCATTAGATGCCATGAGGAAACCATCAAATGCATCTGGAATTGGAAGACCTGTTAAACCGCTGGAGTCCTTTACTCTGTGAGATCAACCCATCAGGAAAACACTAAATAGGCCACCACCAGAAATAAACACCATGGTTTCTGTGATTACTTTTCGGCAGAGTTGTACTCTGCACTGTATTCACCTCTAGCTTACATAGTCAAACGTGTATTCGGCTGGAAAAAGCAAAGCAGACATGATCAACGCTGCAGTAGTAAATATCAGTAGCTGCACACCCGTGACAGGTTTGATAGCTGTACTCTGTGCTGATTCTTCAGCTCTTTCAGTTACAGTAACGTTACAGGAATCCACATAGAGCACAACAAAATACCATAACAGACGGATGTAGAGATTTGTTCGGGTGCTTTTACATATTTCGTTTTTCTGAGGTTTGCGAACAAGTTAGAATAGACAGAATACACAAATCAGCAAAACAGCAACGCTGCATTAGAAAAAAAGACTAAACTGAGTTCAGTGTATTAATGCAACATTTTGCAAATAAATAAGCAATTTAAAAACAAACAGGGGGATACAAACAGCCGGTAAAAACAAAATCAGCTTCTCCTTACTGCACAGTTACTGTACACTGGTTGCTCTTTACCAGGTGATCTTTATGAATAAACCTTTTTATGCTACGTGAAGTTGTTCAGTGTTAGAAGTTCTGACGATACGCGTTATGCACTTTGTGCATGACGTAATTTATCACGATATTGATCACTTTTCGTATTGCACAACTCTAAGACAGATGTCCCATTAAGTTTGTCTTAAACTCCTTACAGAAAATAGCGGCCCATTCACCACTAGTGGTCAGATTTAGCAAAGCATTTGAAAAAAGCTCAGTTAACGCTTTAACATGCCCTTTTCCTCAGGCTGTGCTGTTTTTAGCGCTGATCTGAGGCCGCTCGGACAGCTCTCTTGCAGCAGTGAAGCCTGGGAATTTGCGTAGGAGGAGCTGGTTCACTTCAGTTGAATAAAGCGCAGCTCGGAGCTGGACAATGGACAAAGCTACAGTTTCACGGTGTAGAAACGCCCGCCCCTCAGCCATTATCACATTGGGCAGTACCAGTGAAACTCTATCCTAACGGTCGCTCTACCTGTCACTCAAACGAACTTCTCAGCCTGAAGCACTTCCTCGGCTTTCAAACTTTGGAAAGTCAGTTTTGACCGCATTCTTCGTTTTACACCTGTTTTCGGGAAATCCCCGCCCACCAGCACTAGTATTGGGTAGCTTCTCACACTCAAGCGGACCTTCTACTGTGAGAGTGAATTATTAGCCAATTGGAACGCAGGTGGGCGGGGCTTGTTGGAATACAGGTGGAGAAATAAAACTCGTCCCCAGCAGCCCGGCCCTCCTCCCCTCACGCCGCGAGCTGCCCAGTTGTTGATAGTGATGGAGGGATTGGACTCCGCGGCCTGAGAGAAGTGAAGGCGGAATGATCAAGCGGAAAGGCGGAATGGAGACGGTCGAGCAGCTCGTGTCCTTCAATCATATCCACGTTCAGCTGAACGGAGGCGCTCCGTGGGGCTTCACTCTGAAAGGAGGGCTGGAGCACGGAGAGCCGCTCATCATAACCAAAGTAAGTAAGTGAGTGAGTGCTGTGGAAACTCGTGCGCTCGCGCTCGTTGTCTTTCAGCCGGCGAGACTGTGGGAGCTGCTGCACAAAGAACCGGAGTGAGACGGTACGCGGTGACGGTAATGACGCGCGGAGCTGCAGGATGTCATTCAGTAACTTTTACTCAAACTTTGCAACAGTGTCTGCAGTCTGGTATCAGATTTCAGGCGCACTGCCTGACCGCTCCGCTCTCACAGTTTTGGAGGCTTCCACTGATTTAAAATCTCGAGTTTCTGTCTTTTCTCCCATGGTCTTGCATGATTAGAGAGCGCTTCTTCCTTCCCACAAGTCAGCTCTCTGTGGGCTTGTCTACACTCACGTGAAACGTGGGGGCAGACTTTCATTCAGACTTTGCCCGAGAGCCTTACTTTTTGGTCTGGTTGAAGTGTGCTCTGCAGTGTTTGGTCTGGTTGAAGTGTGCTCTGCAGTGTTTGGTCTGGTTGAAGTGTGCTCTGCAGTGTTTGGTCTGGTTGAAGTGTGCTCTGCAGTGTTTTTGAATTCTACTGAACTTTTCCAGACCACACGGGGAATGGTCAGCCGTTATATAAAGGGAGAATCCACCGAATTTCTACATAATTCAAAGAGATGTAAACAAAGTCATTCTGAGTGGCTTGATGAGAAATGGTGCACTATAGAGAAACTTGCCAACTCTGATTTCCTCACACTCTTGGTGACAGGAACCAGGGCCCCTGGTCCAGGGGTCTTAATGTCCACAATGCAAATATAGCCATTCTATCCAATGAATCCTTATGAGGCCATGCATCAAGCAGTCTGTCAGACATCAGACAGTGTATTTCTAAATGGCTTTCTGTGAGGTAGCTTTCAGAGGCATTGAAGTCTTCACACGTCTGGTTCTTATCACCACCGCTCTACCCAAATCTGACTCAGAAATTTTCTCTAGACCACTCTGAATAACTTTGTTTACATCTTAAGCGTTTAAGTCTGCAGAAAGTTTGAAAAATCACTTGAATTCCCCTTTAATGTTTGTTGATCATAGTCATCTTTTATAGGGATATTGCAACCAGACCAGAACTTTTTATTCATGAATTTTTAGATCGTAATAGACATCAGAAGGACATTTTGCAGTTAAATGTTGATCATTTTATTTCTACATTTGCGCTCACATCTTTTTAGACGACTAGCTTAAGAACACAAGTGTCATGGAGTTTTTTCACCTCTCTTTCCCCTGAAGTTCGATACCGCTCTTTAAACTCTGCACTGATTTCTTTCTCATGTAAAATCTAAACTACCTTTAATGCAGTTTGATTAAATCAGTATTGTGTAAGATTTTGTGCATCAGTAAACCAAGATCAAGATCCACAATATCAAAGGTTTGAGTGGATTCAGCTGCTTTGATGTGCACATGCACTGACTCGGGTGTTCATTTGTGCATACACAGCTTGTGTAATCTCCAAAGAAAAGCGCTGCTATGTCATAATGCCCAATGCCAAGCATAGGTTATGGGGGTATAACACTCTCCTGCATTGGACTGTATGGAGGTGGAACTGTGTTTTCTGGATTGCTGGAACCCATCTGAATACATTTAGGAGCTGAAGTGGCCATTTTTATCATCCAGCATCAGTGCCTGACCTCACTAATGCTCTTGTGGCTGAATGTAGTCAAATCTTCACATCAGGGTGCCAACATCTAGTGTAAAGCCTTCCTGCAAGAATAGAGACTGTTACTGCAGTTAAGGGGTGCAAAGTACCAGTTAATGTCCTTGATTTCTTAAGTAATGTTGGATGAGCTGGTATCTACAACATTTGTCTATATAATATATGCATGACAAGATTACTGACATGCTGTGAAGCAGTCAGTTCCTGATAAGAGTCACATAAAACCTTAGGATAAAGCATAGTTCAATTATGATGTACTGGAGAAGGTGGTGCAGTAAAGATGTGTTAAGTTTTATGATGCCTAAAAGGCAGTGACACTGCCACCAAAAGACAGAAGCTTGTCTAGGCTTGACAAAAATGTATAAAGCAGATAAACACGCTAAAATGAATCATAACACCTAAATTATAGAGATATTTGCAAAACATGTTCTGAGAAGCAAGGAATGGTAGGCGCTGGTTAACCACCTATGCAGACGAACAGCTAATATTGACATCCTTGACATTTGGTACAATGGCACAACAGGGGCCAAAGAAGTCTTGTATCTCTGTATTAGCTGCTGTCATATATCAAGCAGCTGCTCCAACAAGACTATCACATTTAAACCTAAGAACTTCAGGTTCCTCAAGTATCTGAAACCCAACAAAGCCTGAAGATCTGACCAGTTCCCCATTAGAGTCTTCAAGGAATGCAGTGCTGAGCTTGCACTCTGTGCTGCCTCCTCTGTTGTTGCCTTTGAAAAGGAAACCAAAAGAACTCTGCTTTCATTACCCCAGCTCACAAAAAGTACATGAAATCCACATTTCTGCTGTGTAACATCAGTAAAGTCATGAAGGCAATTGTGAATAAACAGTCACAGAGTTGCCTAATGAAACAGCCTGGCTTTAGATTTTTAGAACTTTAGATTTGGGCTGAGCCACAGTACAGTAGACGTGTTAAACATCTTGTACCAGAGATGAACCAACTTCCTGGATCATGGAGAGGATTGGGACTATGGCATCAGTGATTGTAGACCAAACTTTAGTCTGAAGGGTTGTCTCAGAACTTTTGTATGTGAATGCAAACCGAATTCACCAACACGTCAAACAGAGAGCATTTCAGGTCACACCTTAGGACCAATTTCATATCTTGATATGTCACAGTTGTCTCTAAACATTTCATTGTATGAACTACTTACCAGCATTTCCATCTGAAGTGACCTGAAAATGGGATGCACTGAGGAACGGCGGTGGCAGATTTAAAGTTGGAAGCAGCGTCACCATTTAGAACCTAAAGCAGTTCAGTTATAAAGTGGGTTTCCGTCTGCCTCTTTTTTAAAACAAATTTTGCAAATGTGTATAAAAACTTGGATGTTAAAGCCAAAAAATCCTAAATATGATAAAATAAGTTTTTATTTAACTTGGATGAAGTGAAAAAGTTGGTCATTGATCAATGTAAAGGTGGTGAAAACTGGTGATGGAAACATTTTTCAGATGAGCGATGATGTAGTAGGAATGAAGGTCACATGTTTGTCACAACGTCCTCTCAGAACTGTTCGCCCAGATGCCATTTGATGGGGTTCAGTGGACAACAGCAAAGTTGGACAGTAACTTCAGTCCTCATTAAATGGGCTACTGCCCATTCTGTCCACTCATACATGACTGTAACCTCCTATTTCTCCTGTGTCACGTCATTTTCAGGAATTTGCGCATAACCGTAGTTGATGGCAACATTGATTTAATTAGTATTTTCTTTTGCTGACTTTTAAGAAATTTGCTTAAAATTGGCAAAATGGCAAAATATTTAAATGGAAACCCAGCTACTGGTTCAATTGACTTACCAATATTTGTTCTGGAACCATACATAGGCAGCTGTCAACAATAGAAAGTTGGTTTATTGGGGAATGTTAGGATAGGTGTACCATATCTTTACAAAACACAAGTGCCCAGCAATATGCATCATATAACAGTTCTCACAACACAATCTGATTGGTTTAAACCATTCCAGCCATGTTATTTGTGATAAAAGCATGTCTTTTCACAATAATTGCATTATTCCATTGAACATCAGTTGCTAAATAATGACTTGCTTTACACTGCAGCTAACTGTTACTACTGTAGCACGTGCATGCATACATTCTGTTAATTACTTCTGTAAGGTAATGTTTGCCTGCAGTCTGTTTGTTCAGTAATCTGGCAAATACTGAAGTAGCTGACCAGAACCTGATATTACGAAATTTTATGGCTCTGTCTGTAATGAAAAAGCTTCTGTGTTTCTTGGCTGAAGGAATTGCCAAAAGTAAACCACATTTGATACAATGTTCGGGGCTTCTTAGCTGTACTTTTTCTCTTCCATTTGCAAAACGGATGTATAAAAACAGTGCAACACGAGGTTGTAAGTAATCGTGAAGAACCTCACTCTCCTTTTCTATTGCTTAAGTACACCTCACTTAGCTGAACTCTCCATCTACCTGCTTCAGCCTATTGGAGAACATGCAAAACAGTCCTATACACAACTGACTGTTCTCAGTCTGGTCCTCAAAAGCCTGGTTGCCACTGTCACAGTCATGTTTAAAACGCATCGCCTTTGGCATCTGCAGGTCACTGTGAGCAGCGATGGCATGTCGTTCTTTAACATTCCTTAACACAAGAATTCCCAGATCACAGATTTTGGCACACATGTATAAGAAAACAGAATAGCCTTCCAAAAAAAGTCAGCATTGGGGGATAAAGTTTCCATGCCCAGAGTATTTAAAGAAGTGTGTGTATATAGTATACTGTCACATGTATACATTTTAAGTATTGATTTTACAACAGGTGAGCTGAAGTTCAGATATACATTATAATCCCTATGGCCCCCTAAGTCTGGTAATTTATACTTAATACATTATCTTTGCTTCAGTAGCCTCTGTACATTAAAGAATGAGGGCCTGCAGGTCTGGATGCAAGGCCAGTTGTTGAAATGCATTTGATTTCCCTTCTGTGGGTTGCCGTCCTGCTACGTTCCACCAAAAATGTTGATTTGTTTTTCTTGCATTAACATGTTTTGAGGTACAAGAGCCCCAGAGATCACATTCCTAGACTCACCCTGTGAACCAGCAGATGGGGGGAAGGTGGAATGGAAGGGGGAAGGGTAGGATACAGGGAGAAGAAGATGGAAAGGTTGGGGGATGTGCTTCTTGGAGATGAATGTTAAAAAGAAATCTGCTCAGTCTGTCCTTATGTTTGTATACGGTGTGGACAGATTCAAGAGTCTATAGACAGTGAACTTCCTTTTGCTGTCTTGAACAATTCAGATTCAAGAGCACACAGTGTTTATGGTTTAGCTGAATGTAGAGTGTTGCAAGAGCATTAAATCATCCCAGTGGGTTATTACTGAGCTCCAGCTTTAGATAATACTTCAGTGCTGCATCATTGCGGCTAAGGATTGTTGACAAGCCTGAATGAATTCAAGACGAGCATCAACTAAATATTGTAAGATAAGATGCCTGTGTTAAAGTGTGCCCAGGACTTGTGGGATTTTTTTTTTCTTTTCAGAGTGCATTGATGTAGCAGGCCCCTTTGCTCACAGATCACATCATGTACTGAATGACTGTTACCCCACCCAGAGCCTTAGATGTCCTGCTCACCTACAATAGGACCTGACCTGCTACTGGAGCGATGACGAGATGCATCAGATAATTGCTATAGTCTAGACTTTCACATCATTACTTTATGTGAGCAATGGCTACAGTACTGCAGAAAAGTCAGAGACCACCCTTTATTTATTTAATTTCTAATAAATATAATATAAAACAGCTATTAAGTACATTTTTTTAATTGAGAGCGGGGGAAAAAGCAAAAAAAATTAAAATATATTTATACTGAAGCATTAACAGCTGAATATATTGTCAAATGTTGCATTATGCAGTGCCTTCATCACAGCCTCCATTATTTTCAGAAGACTTACTTTCAGTGATATTTTTCCACATCTCCAAAGTCATAATCCAGATATTTGAAAAAACATTGTGATATTGGAGTTTGGGTTCTAAATGGTCAGTCTGTTGTTCTAAGAACATCAGCAGCTTCTTTGTTTTATTTATATAAACTATTTTTGGTTTATTTAGTCTTTTTCTCAGTAAAGGCTTCTTTACAGCTACACATCCTTTCAGATTTACGGTGTTGAGTTGTCTTTTCACAGTGGGAGGATGGACAGAAACACCTGTGGATTTTAAAAAATTTTAGATCTGATGCAAAAGTGGAGCTTGATTTTCTCCTGTCTCTCATGATGAAAGATAAAAGCATTAATTATTGTTTATCTTATGATGAGAGTTTTGGTGGTTTATCAGGCATTGCATGATTATTAAGAGTCCCATTTTCCTCAGACTTTCCCATTTTATCCCCCTTCACCATTATACCTAATCTCTTAGGAAATATCCTGAAAGATGCTTTATTAGCTGATTCTAAATTAAATTAATAAAAGGTTTTCTCTGACTTTTGCGCTGTAATGCAGTCAGGGTTTAAGGCACATGTGTCAAGCTCCAGTCCTTCCGGGCCAAAAACATTGTGGACTTCAGCACACTTCCTCATTAAACATACCTGATTCAGCTCATGGGCTAATTAGCAAGGCCTTCTTAAACTGAATTCAGAGCGTTAGATGAGGGTAAACATTAATATCCACAGCACTTTTGCCTGGAAGGTCCTCAGTTTAACATGCCTAGTTTAAGAGATGTCATCCTACAGCTTAACTCACTGTTCCCATTTCCATTTAATAAGACCACTCGTTCATCTTTTAAAACAAGATTTCTTGATTATGATATCCGTCTAATAATGGCAGGAGAATATACATTTTATTTAAAAGGCCCTGAGGACTCTCAGCCACTAAATGGGGGATGTCGTGCACATGCATGCCTAATTAAGCTGTGTTGCAGACTGGTTAATTCTCAGTGAGCTTTAACCCACTGTTTTGCAGGCTGGTTTGTGGCCAATCTGATAGCCCCATATCATTCACCCACACTTTCTAACCAGTTAACCTGAAACACATGCTTTTTCTGACATAGTGGTCCCTGAACCAGCATACTGTGAATGTGTGTAGGTGCATGGGCAACTTGAATAAGTCCCTTTTTCAAATGTTGCTGGTCTCCGTTTTCACCATTGTGCCCAAAGAGTTGCAGTTCACATACCATTTTAGCCCTTGTTGGCCTAGGGAGTGCTCATGTCTGAACACATGGTTTTTCCATCTAATTTCAAGGCAAGGCACGATCTGCATGCTTAGTAGGGCCGGCCTCTCCTATCAGATATCTCTAGACACTCTTGGAGGCACTGCTGACCATTCATGCACAACAGAAGGGTTACAAGGAGAGTGCCCCAGGGTTCGATACTGGCTCACCTCCTGTAACCCTATCAAATATAAAGACTTGCCAGCATTTCATTCAGAGACCTCTTTAACTTATTAAGTAGTTGGAAAGCATGCATGTCCATGTGAATTAGTGGCTTTCTGTGTGCTTCCATGTTTGACTATATAGAACAAGCAGCATGCTGCCTTTTACAGTTGGATGCACTGTGATAGTTTAGAACAAGCACATTCTAAATGAAATTATTATTGACTTGTTAAATCAGACTGACAGTAAAAGGTGACTGGCAGGCCAAGTATTTTCCTGTTAACACATCTTCTTGTCCAAACATATAGCTTGTGACACAAACAAAGCAAAAAATCTTGGACATTTCGGCTTAGATCATGTTCTTTGCATATCAGTTGCAACACCAGTTTTGAGACACTTAAGAGAGGATTAAACAGCAGAAATTGACACTTTTTTGCACTGACTTTAAAGGGTTAAACTCCCAGCGTTAGGCCTCTAATAAGAACAGCTACAATAACTAAGCACAAAAGAAAAAAGGGCCTCCTCCTGATGACAACTGAAGAACTGAGACCATTCTATGTGAAATGGAAGTTGAAAGTGGTCAAGTGGAACGTTTGCTTTAGTAATGGCTCCTGTCGTAAAAAGCAATGTAACATGCATGTACTGTGCCCAGCTTCTCAAGAATTTTACAGCTCAAGCCAGTGTCACTGAATGCAAGCTTAAATGAGACAAAAAGCAGTAGTAGTAGTTCTTTGTATGCATGTAATGCAGATCAGAAGAGTGAATTCAGTTGTATGGCACAGCATGGCACGGCCTACTGGTGGAAAATTAGTGTTGGGATTTCCATGCTCACGTTAAACCACCAAAAAACTGCAAAAAAAAAGCTCAAAACCCTTTGGTTCTGACAATGAAACTAATTTCACATGACAAATAAATAGTTAAAAGCTAATTTATGGAAAATGTCCCTGTTAGGTCTTTTCTCTAATTACTGTTAATGTACTCTAATTACTAATGTACTGTCTGTCTGTCTGTCTGTCGGTCTCTCTCTCTCTCTCTCTCTCTCTCTCTTTCTTTCTCTCTCTCTCTCTCTCTCTCTCTCTCTCTCTCTCTCTCTCTCTCTCTCTCTCTCTCTCTCTCTCTGTCGATCTCTCTCTCCTCCTCTCTGCCTAACTCTGTCGATCTCTCTCTCTCACACACTTTGTCTATCTGTCTTGAACTCTTAAACTCTCTCTCTCACACTCTCTCACTCATGGTTTGGGATGGAAACTGCATTTTCTTGCATTTCTCATTTTCTGCTGTGGAGTTTATATAGACCACAGGGCACACTAGTCATACTTTTCTCCCCACTTTCTAATTGGCCAATGGAACTTTTTTCCCAGGCATCATAGTTTTGGGGTGAGGGAAGACTCTTTGGACTTTAAGACGGAAATGTTGCTCTGAGGCCCTTTTTTCAGTTTAGGTTTGCATGGTACTGGCATTATAAGTCACTGTACTCCCTTTCAGTTCCATAACATCTTTTATCAGAATTGTGTAAAGAGTAGAATGACTTCCTCTTTTTCTGTTGTCCAATAAAATCAAGCCTCTATTTCTGGAACGTTTTCCTAGAGCTGAATCAGAGACACTGCCTGTCTGACTACTGCATGGGACATCGCAATGAGGTAATGGCTACTTTTGGTACCACTGATTTGATGGAATAGAAGAGGAATTGGGTGAAACAATGTTTGTTTGCATGTTGGCATGTTCTGTAGCTGGTTTAGGGTGTGGGAAGAATCTGATATCTAGTTGGAATGTGACTTTGGCTCCTGTAGGGCTTTGCCTTGGGTGGAGGGGCTTAGATGGAGGGAGAGATATTGGGGTCTTTTTGCTTCAACAGCACCCCCAGTATACACAGACACACACAACATATGCTTCTGTTTCTACACGTCCCTTTGGGTCAGACTACTCATTAGGAGTAGTTAGTGTAATTTATGTGGACATGGTGCAGAATTAGCGTATGATTTAACTGATAATAGACCTGAATATACATATGTAGATATTCAGTGTTGATAATAGGTGGAGTTTTGTTGATACTGGTGTCAATACTAGAACTTAAATACAGTACAGTGTCTGTGTCAGTAGTAGGGAATACTGATACCATAAAGCAGTGTCTGTGTGTGCTACTGAGGACTTTAACTGAAGCGAGTGACGTATCAACAGTGTGGGATTATTTCACATTCAAGAAAAAAGTACAAATTCTCACTGCAAAATCTGTATTGGCAGTGTCTTGAGGAGAGTCTGTAGTAGAAATATACCTGCTGAATTTTACGTATGCCACAGATAAGTGCAGATAATGCAGTGTACAAAATGCATGTAATGAATGGCTGAGTCAAGGATCTTTCAGTAATCCTTTTTCTCTCGCTGTGTAGTCAGTTACAGTCTGAGGTAATGTTGGTCAAAGCTGTTATTGAGGGAGCTAACATTACAGAGAGAACAGCCCATTTCGTGCAATAACGATAGCCTTTAGCACAGATTCCTACTTTTTATTACTGTAATGATTAGCGATCACAGCAGTGTCTAATGGTGGTAGATGGAAGCATGAGTGCATGGGGTGTATGAGGCAAGACCTTCAACTCTAAACTGCTGCATTTTATTATTTTTCACAAAAAAATGTAAATTTACCTCACTTGTTCAATATGGTTACTATCATCTAAAAAACTTTACTTGGGCTGATACAGTAATGGAACCGCCCTTAAAATGGTGTTGGGAATTCTTCCAAGGGGAACTGTCGATAGGCAGAGTTAACGAGTTTTGGAACAGACAGCTCATGTGATTTGTTCTAGGTGTTTTAGAAATAGCCTTAATATTTCTGAAATATTTCTGAAATTTTAAAGCTCTTTCTGAAGAAGGAGACAGGCCACTGGTTGGAAAATGAGTGGGAAAACTAATGCTCAACATGGCATCTCTTTACAGGGAAAGTCCTGCCCTTCAATAAAAAGAACTAATCTGCTTGCTGGAAAAGTCCTATGATGACTTTGCAGTCATTTGTTTGTAATTGGTTTAGAATATTGGTCCATTTCTCTGTTGTAACTATATTACTTATACTGAAAAATACTGGTGTATTAACTGCCTGATTTACATGTGTACACTGGTTCCACTTTGTTGCCTTTCAGTTGTTTACTTTTGGATTATTGTTTTTTTTTTTTGATGGATTTAATTCACATTAAATATAATGCATTACTTTTTTATTTTATTATTTTATTTTCTCAGCCTAGTCAAGCACTATATAAACTACTTTCTTGACCAGATATGAAATTGCTCATTCACTTAGATTTGCTACATTGGACCAGCCTGTCATAGGATCGTTCAGCCATCAGACATGCTCCTCTCAGGGAGGTCAGCGCAGAGAGAAAAGGAAAGACTAGAGGGGAGAATAAGGGGGCACTTTGTTTGAGCAAGGTTAGCAAGGGCTACAAGGTCATTCCTCACACATCATATCCTCCATTGACACACCATAGCCCTATTCATAGACAGCAGGGAACCAGGAGCTGACAGGTTTTGTATTAAGCCGTCACACTGCAGCCTCCCTTCTCCATGCGTCCATGTCTGCTGTGACAGTGATGAATCAATCTGCCTTAGCTTTGGCCTAAAGGTCAACAACTCTATAGTTCTGACCATGTCCTTTTCGGAAACACATCCTGTCATGATTTCCCAATTTTAGGAAAACTATCGATTAAAAATAGACATTAGATGAATCAGCAATGGTGATAATGATAATGCACATTTGAAAGTTGTACTGCAGATCTCTTTTGTCTCTTACAGCAGACCACGTAGTGTTTATATATCAGAACGTTACAAATATAAGATGTGGTGGGCTCCTCATATTTAAACTTATGAAAAAACACAATTAATTTAGTTGTTTTGATTATGGTGGTGGACTAGTTCAAAATCTACCATTAACATTTGATTGTATTGAGATCTGGTGACAGCAAAGCCATAACATGTGATTTATATCATTTTTGTCTTTGTCAACCCCTGATCTAATGCCTTGTGCATGGTGGGCAAAGGAATTCTATAAGAGACCATTTTCATCAGTATAGAAATGTTTCTTCATAGATGATCAGTCAGAGTAGTATTGTATTGACTTGCAGTGACTACTCTCTAAAAGGACAAGTGGACACAAACCATGGCAACAAAATGCCCTCCCGATCTGATCTGGCTGCATGACAGGTCTCTGCTGACCTGTACCTATAATTTTAACGCTACTGAACTCTCAGATGTGCATTCGTCTCTGTAATGAACGGTCTATATAGTGCAATCCTACTATAACATCCCTCTCTATGCAGTTGTGGATGAACTTTTCTTGCTGACACAGTCTGGTCTTTGACCTTCTCAGTCACCTCAGGAACAGTCGCTCTTCTGTTTATCCGTACATGTGGAACTAATACACAAGCATCACAGTCACTGAATGCATGCTTTCAATTTCCAATTTTCATCTGTATTTACTGATCGTTTCCACGTTTTGGAATCTTTAAAAACTGTGGCCTTTAAAAACCTTACTTGAACCTTACTTGACTTGATTAATCGACAGTATAATGAATAGATTTCTCAGTCCTTTAATAGTCTTTTAATGAGCTTAATATTTGTGATGGAAACCTTAATAATGTCATTTCAGAGTCATTATCATGAGTACATCTGCTTGCAGTGTTTGCCTTTGTTTGGGTTATGAATCTTGTCCAGTTTTTGTGAACTTTTAACAAGCTCACCTCAAAAAAGTGATTTATTTCCATTCGCACTAGGAAGCAGCCTGATGTGTCTTTAATTTGGCCTCTGATTTAACTTCACTAAAACAAAGAAGAGATAAATCCCCTTTAGGAGGTTTCTTCTTCATCTCCTTGGAAACCCTTCAAAGGTGTCTTCTCACGTCACGGCGAGAGAGACGCTGTGGTGAGAGCACACGCTGCTGCCTCTGGACTGGCTTCAAAAGCCAGAGGTGCTCTCTGGTCATGTATGAGGCATTAGGGATGTTTGTGAATATGTCTGCCAGCCCTGATATATGGCGTCTCAATTGCTCTGTAAATGGATATTTAAGTGCTCTTGATATACACATAACTGATTCGAGGGTATGACTAAGTAATTGAGTTATATGGAGCCAAGTTGTTTTGGTCTTACTGTCAACTGAAATGTAGATTTAGTCTTGCATGTTATCACACTTGGAAAAATGACTCTTTTATATTGCTTTTTTTTCCTTTTTAAACATGTGCCATATGTGACAGCATTCTGAAAATGTTTTATGGTACTTATGAGTGGAAACTTGATAACATTGTATTAATATTTTTGGAGAGTTGAGAGTTGTTTGGTTTGGCTGCATTGCAATAAGTGTTTGGGCAGCTATGCTAGTGTTTTGGACAGTTTTAAAGCAGCACTATTTATTTATTTATTTATTTTTGTCTTAACTGCAAAGTTGACATTATACTGCGGTGAATAATTTACTTAAATCTTCAGACATGTCCTTCACCAAGGTTTGACTGGGTTCTCTTAGAACACTCTTTCACCATGCTCATAAAATGTCCAATTCATCTGCTTGTGTGGGTCTGAAGCAAAACCAGTTTTGCAAAATGTTCTTCTCCATGTTGCCTGCACTTACACATTTCCACCAGGGAGGTCTCCAAATCCTCAAATCTTGCATAGTGCAGCTTCAGCTTGTGCTGGTGCATTTCATCTCTGTGAAGTGATTCAACAGAGAAGCATTTTTTTACTGTTATTTGTTTTAGGAGTGGGTGATATGAGCTCAAATTGACATCACAACATTTTACACCAGTCACATGATTTATATATCACGTCTTTTTTGAAAACTAAGCATCATTGGACAGCTCTGTGCACTTGCAGGAGAACATTACATGCCAAGACTCCTAACTGCCAAAGCTAACAGACTTGCTGAATGATGGGGGATCCTACCCACTCAGAGAGAGCAAGGCCAGTCATGCTCTCTTGAACTCCTGACAGCCAATGGCTGTGACATCACCAGGGATCAAACTTGGGATCTTTTGATGACCAAGTGAATGCTTACTTCCCATTTTGGACACAGTTCTTTGGCGTTCTCTTCTACAACCTTTCCATCTGTGTGCTTACCCCTGCCCTACTCAGTTTAGTCTTGCATTTTGTACCTGATCTATAAAATAAGATTTTTATTTTATGGTTGTTAAAGGTAACAAAGGCAGCTTGTTGTTTTAAGTTCCATGTGTTTCACTGAGAGGTTAGCTTTGGTTATTGTGCTGTAAAGATAATTAACATTGGACTGCAAACGTAATGTTAAAGTGTCTGTTGAGAGTAATTCAAGAAAAGTATCTGATTTGACTGTTGAATGAGGAGCATTTAGTGGCATTTGTGTTTTGATTTAAGTGTCACAGGTGTTTTAATTTGTTAGAGTATGGAGGTTGTTTTACAGTGTAGTGTGATGTGATATATTTGAGTGAAACACTTATTTTGACTGCAGTGTGAGACTTGTTACTGATGTGTGCAGTGGTAAATGGTTTGGCATGGCTCAGGTCTGGTTGTAAGACATATGCAGCTGGAAGTCTGTGCAAACAGAAGTTGTCAATTGAGACTGTAAGAGGCAAACGAATGAGGAATGTAAATTCGTTTCTCCACTGAGAGGCATTCCTTCCGCACTGAGCCTCAGCTTAAAACAAAACATTCTCTGTTGAACTGTAGGGTGTGTGTGTGTGTGTGTGTGTGTGTGTGTGTGTGTGTGTGTGTGTGTGTGTGTGATTGAACACATTTCTGTTAAACATTATATTCTAGTTAAATGTGTATCTGTGTGCTAAACATGTACATTTTGCAGATCATAATGCTGCTCATATGCTCATAAGAAAATCAAAAAGCAAAAAAAAAAAAAAAAGGCAAAAGCCGGTTCTTTAGTGAGTAAGAATATCACTGATCAGAACAAAACATTATATTTCCATTTTTGTCATTTTTCAGTTTTTGACAATTTGAAAGTATCCCTTGTCCTTAACATTGTGTTTGAATTTCATGATGAATGGACCAACGGTAATGATGCAAAATTACTTGGAAAAATCTGGTTCCATTGATTTACATTATAAAAGTAAATTATGTTTTTTGTTGTTGTTTTTTTTTTTTTTTCCTTCTGTAAAGTTCATATTTTGGAAATACAAGGTTTTGTTCCGACAGCAGCGATATATATATATATATATATATATATATATATATATATATATATATATATATATATATATATATATATATATATATATATATATATATATATATATTTGCAACAACAACATTAGAATAAATACCAGATACACAATGATGCTGATGGAGTATAACAAATCCATGCAATGTCTGGAGTGCACCAGAAGTCAGGACCAAACCTGTGCTCATCTAACTGTATTTGTCTATCCAACGTATTAAGAACTTTTTAAAAAACAAAAACCCAATATTTAACTGTATTTATGTTTATTTTGTATTCA